>NW_026575814.1:0-259686 GCF_028641065.1 Leucoraja erinaceus | reverse complement strand
CCCCAAAAAATCTACCATACAACACTCGCGTTTAGCTCCACGCCCACTCTGCCAGACACATGTCAGCCCAAATGGCCAGTCGCCAGCCTGCCCCGCTCCCTCGAGCGAATGTAGAGCAAATACTCATGGCGCTTTATCACACCATCGTGCACGAGGCACTGTTTTCTCTTTACCCCAGTTTATTTATATTAAAGCCAACTATTGAGAAAGTATTCAACGATAGATTCCAACAATAGCTATAACATTAGACTATGCCTCGCCTCCTGACTCTTAACCGATTCCCCGCCTTCTACCTTCACCATATACGGTAACCTATACAAATCCTTGTACGCCCGACACTCTTTAAAACCTAACTACAGTGCCTCAACACGTAGTCCCGAGCTGAGAAATTACACAGACCTCTCTCTCTCCTCTCTCTCCATTCCTCTCATCCTCCCCTCTATCCCCCTCCCTCTCCCTCCCTCTCTCCCCCCCCCCCTCCCTCTCCCTCCTTCTCTCTCCCTCTCCCTCTCCCTCTCTCTCCTTATCTCCCTCTCCCTCTCTCTCCTTCCCTCCCTCTCCCCCCTCCCTGTCCCTCTCACTCCCCCCCTCCCCTCACTCTCGCCCCCCCTCTCGTCGCGCGACGGAGACAATCTCTTCACGGCCCCCGACGTCCAACAGGAAATTCCCGACGCCAAGGTGCAACACCCGGAACGGACCCTCGTAGACACGTTGCAGTGGGGACCGATGCGAATCTCTGCTCACAAACACAAATAAGCAGTTCTTAATGTCCGGCGGCACATGCACTGAGGCTGCCCCATGCCGCGAGGTAGGCATAGGAGCCAGGCCACCCACGCGCTCCTGGAGACTCGCCAAAACCGCTGGAGTAGACTCCAGCTGCCCTCGAACCGCAGGGAGGCAGTCCCCAGGCACCCGCAAAACCGAGCCATACACCAACTCGGCGGATGATGCATCTAAGTCCACTTTAGGGGCCATGCGGATGCCCAGCAGCACCCAAGGCAACTGGTCAACCCAGACCGGGCCCATGAGACGTGCCTTCAGCGCCGACTTCAGGTGGCGGTGGAACCGCTCCACCGGTCCGTTGGCCTGGGGGTGATAGGCGGTGGTGTGGTGCAACTGCTCCCCGTAGAATTTCGCCAGCGAAGCCCACAATGAGGACGTGAACTGAGACCCCCGGTCGGTGGAAATGTCTGCCGGAACCCCAAACCGAGCAATGCAATTGGCCGCCAGGGTCTGCGCACAAGCCGCGGCGGAGGTGTCTGACAGCGGAATAGCCTCAGGCCACCTCGTGAACCAGTCCACAACCGTGAGGAGATGCGTGACACCGTGTGACGGCAGCAACGGGCCCACTGAATCCACATGGATGTGTTGGAAGTGGCCCGAGGGAACGACAAAGTCTTGCACTGGGACCCGCACATGACGTTGAATCTTAGATGTCTGACAAGGGATGCAGGCCTGAGCACAAACCGAGACCTGTTTGCGGAGGCCCTGCTAGACAAATTTGTCCGCCACCGGCGTGGAAGTCACCTGAATTGAACGGTGGGACAGGCCATGGATGGCGTCGAAAATCCGGCGGCGCCAACAAACAGGAACGATGGGGCAAGGTCACCCGGTGGAAACATCGCATAGCACCAATGCTCCTGTGGGACGGAACGAAACGTCGACCAACCGCAACCCCGAAACAGCCAACCTGTAGTCCGCCAGCCCTTCGTCAGCCTGCTGTGCTGCAGCAAACTCCATGTAGTTCACCCAAATTCCACGGCGGGCAGCGCGGAACAGGGCGGTTACAGAAAAACCCGCGAAAAAACTCCCGCGCTCATGTGACCGCACCCGCCAATCGCGAGGGTTTGATATTAACAGGGCCACCACTAAGCGCCGCTGCAGCATTGTCAATTCACTTCTATTTTGCATTGCAGTCCCATGCACAGGGCAGGCCAAACAACTCATGGCATTGTCATTTCACTTCCATTTGCATTCAAGTCAAGTCAAGTCACTTTTATTTATATAGCACATATAAACCACAACTCTCGTTGACCAAAGTGCTTTACATTGGTGGAGGTACTAACATTATACAACAGTGGTTCATACATTAAATACAAACATCACTACATACATATATCCCTCGCTCAGAGGACATCAAAAAGGCTTGGGAGTAGAGATGAGTTTTAAGCCTCGACTTAAAAGAGTCGATGGAGGGGGCAGTTCTGATGGGAAGAGGGATGCTGTTCCACAGTCTAGGAGCTGCAACTGCAAAAGCGGGGTCATCCCTGAGCTTTTGCCTAGACCAAAACTTGGATGTTCAGTAACCCCAAGTCGGCCGATCTGAGGGACCTGGAGGTGGTGTGGTGGGAAAGCAGATTTTGATGTAGGTGGGGGCAAGCCCATTAAGGGCTTTGTGGACATAAAGGAGGATCTTGAAATTTATTCGGAACCGCACAGGGAACCAGTAGAGAGGCCAGGGTTGGGGTGATGTGGTCCCTTTTTCGGGTGCCCATCAGGAGTCTCACTGCAGCGTTTTGGACCAGTTGCAGGCAGGACAGGGAAGATTGGCTGATGCCAGTGTAGAGGGAGTTGCAGTAATCTAGGCGGGAGGAGATAAATGTGCGGATGATCTTTTCAAGGTCATCAAACTGGAGGAATTGTTATATTTTAGCTATCGTCTGAAGCTGAAAGAAGCTAGCTTTTACCACGGCATTGACTTGTTTGTCAAATTCCGTGGGCGGAGCGACTCTCGTCAGCAGCGGCCTCTGCAGTCCGTCTGTTTTTTTATTATTTTTGTCTCGTTTTTATGTAGTTTCTTTTTTTGTTGGGGTGTGTGTATGGGGGGGTGGGGGGACTTTAAAATCTTTCCCCTGCACGGGAGACCCGACCTTTTCTTTGTCGGGTCTCCGTTGCCGTTGGGGCTGCAACGTGGAGCGGCCTCCAACAGGAACGACCTGGGGCTCCAGTCGCGGAGCTGCGGTCCTCCTCACCTTCGTGGAGCTGGCCGAGTCCGAGCGGGTGGAGCTGTGGCGGCGCGCTGCTGCGACCCGACCCCCGGAGATTTGGAGGCTGCAGCTGCGGGTCTGGCGGACGGCAACACCGGGAGCCCGCGGGTCCCTGGTGGGAGACCGCTTTTCGGGGCTTCCGCAGCGGCGACTTCTCCCGCCCGAGTTGCGGGGTTGAAGAGCACCTGGAGCGGGGCCTTACATCACCGCCCTGCGCGGCTTGGAATGGCTGCGGGACTTCGCGAGCGCATGCCGGGGCTCTAACACCAAGATCCGGTGCGCAACCTTGCATCACCCGGCGTGGCTTTAATGGCCGCGGGACAATCACCATCGCCAGCCGGGGGCTTTGATTTTGACTCTGACATCGGGGGGGGAGTGCAGGGGAGAGATAAGGTTTTTTTTGCCTTCCATCACAGCGATGTGATGGATGTATGTGTAAATTGTGTTGTGTCTCGGGTCTTTTTCGTTTTGTAATGTATGGCTGCAGAAACCATATTTCATTTGGACCTCAATGGGGTCCAAATGACAAATAAATTGTATTGTATTGTATTGTATTGTATAAATTTCAATGTTGAGTCAAATATCACGCCAAGGTTTTTGACGTGAGGTTTGAGTAGTGGGGTAAGGCTTCCAAGGCTGCCTGATATCATTTTGATTGAGTCCGAGGGGCCGAGAAGGATGACCTCAGACTTACACTCGTTTAGTTGGAGGAAGTTCTGGGCCATCCAACACTTTATATACTCGAGGCAGCGAATAAGGTTAAGCAGATTTGATTGTTTTTTGGGCTTCAGGGCGAGATAGAGTTGTGTATCGTCTGCGTAGCAATGGAAGAAAATTCCGTGCCTTTGAATGACTTGGCCTAAGGCTAACATATACAGGGAGAAGAGAATGGGGCCAAGGATGGAATCTTGTGGAACCCCGCAGCAGAGGCTAGCTGGGGAGGAGAAAGTTGCCTTTGTTAGTAGAAATGCCGATTGAAGCAGAAATAATATGTGATTGCTTCATTGAGCATAATTCCGACTGGTAACCACGCACTTTGTCCGAGCACATTATCACACGCGTCATGCAAGCCGTCTTAAATGACCACCTAACCTGTCATTTGGCAACCTAAAAAGCTGCCATGGTTGCACGGCTGGCAACAGCGAAAACAAATGAGAGCCCTGTCTACCCATTTGATACAGGTACTTCAAAGTATTTGCTGTTGGCTCTTGGCCATGTGCACATATAGGACATTTGATTTCCAAGGGCCCGCAGCCACAACAGGTGCATGTCACAATGCCATCCGGGCTTGAGCCCATGAAGGGTTTGTCTCTACAGCCAAACAGCCCCAATTCTTCGACTGTGACATCTTCAGGTCCTTGTTTAATTATTGCTTGCACAAACATGTCTCGAACTTCATCTTCGTGCTGCCTCCCATGCACTAGGTCAGGTACGTGTGCACTCGGCTTGTCGTAGCCCATGACATGCTTTCTAGACCATGGGCCGTTCATCCAAAATGGGTCTGAATGACAATTAATCTAATCTAATCTAATCTAATCCAAACTTTTGTGACCCATCTCTGGTATCTACTTGAAATTTGGCACAGATTTAGATAACAAATCATTGAGAAGGAATAGTAAGCTTAAACAAGAACTTACCAATTTGATGTTTGATCTTTATTTTATGAGCAGTTGGTGATTATGTGAAGAAGTCCCGTCTGTGCGCATGTGCGTCAATCTTCGAAGCAACGGTATGAAATCACAGATAACAAACGTGAAGTAACATAATAAGATCAGCAACATGAGAACTACCATATTGTAGTGCGTGGGTCTCAAAAGGAAGCACAAAGTCCAGTTTTTTGAGAGGCACCTTTTATTATGTTCCTCCCGGTTGTAGGGAAGACCAAACAAGAGAAAGATGGCACCCAAACCCCTGCCTTTAAACCCTCTGGCTAAGGGCTGCCTCCGGACTGAACTACTCCCGTGCCGAGGGGTTCGACAGTATGATGGCACGACCCTTGGGAGCCGCCATAATATGACCTTTATGAGAGAGAGTGTTGGGCGTGGTGGGCACATAATCACCAACGGAAGTCCGCATACAATAAAGATCAAACATCAACCTAGTAAGTTCTCATTTAATCTTACTATTTTACTTCGGAGTCACGCGAGTGATTCCGTGAAGAGTTCAAAGCTCTGTGATTTCTTGCCGCAGATTCAAATCCCGGCTTCTCACTGCATGGATTGACTCCGGACTCCAAATTCTGCAGTTGCCCCGCTCCAGGACGATGACTCTGCAGGGGGAAGCGGCAGTTTCAAACTTAGCTGGGCTTTTTAAACTACTTACCACTGGAGGAGCTGTGTCCTCCTGCTGGTCCGTACACCAATGCACCTAACGTGACTCTGAAGTAAAATAGTAAGATTAAACGAGAACTTACCAGTTTAAAGTTTGATCTGTATTTTATGAGGGATTATGTTACGATGAGGGATTATGTGAAGAACCCGCTCAGCACGCGTGCGCGGCATACTTCAAAGCAACGGTGTGGAATCACATAGACAAGTTATTGAAGTAAACATAGTAAAGACAAGGAGACATCAGTTTATCAATTTGACCCATATTATTGAGGGTGGGAGCGGAAGGCACATAATCCCTCATCTTACTATTTTACTTCGGAGTCACGTGAGTGACTACGTGAAGATTTCAAAGCTCTCTGATTTCAAACAGATTTCAAACGTGTAACAGTTATTACTTCACTCACTGTCGAAGTCTTTGAGGGAGTAAGTGTGTTATCGTAATCAACCAATGAATCTGTTTATAAAAAACAAAACGGTATTTATTAACAATAACAACAAAAATAATTGCTCCCCCGGGCTTAAATTAAATATTTGCAGACTGTAAAAAAAATTCTGCAAATAACACAGATTTTGCCAATGGCTTGTGATAAAAAGTTCTGAACGTGGTTTCCCTCGACCATCCTGCTGTAGCTAGGATGTGGTCCATCGGCACGTTCATTCTTTCCGCCGTTGATGTGGATGCTGCCCTGGTGGAGTGAGATTTATACAAATTAGTGTCAATCCCGGCAGCTTTTAGTAGCTGCTTGAGCCATCTCGAAATGGTTTGGCTCGTCACCCGACCATGAGGTTTTTTATGACTGACCCACAAGGCGTTTTCACTCCCTCGAATATTGTTAGTTGTGTCTATATAGGGCAGTAGGTGGGTCATGACACATAACCATGGTTCTGGTGGGTAAGCCCGGAATACCACGACTGGACTTGGCGTTCCTGGCCTGCTCTGTTTGATCAGTCCCTGGATCACAAACGAGATCTGGTCTGGAGCTGTAATCATGTTGTCCAGTCGTAATCGATGTAGAGACTGGACCCTCTGTGCGGATACAAGTGCCATTAACATGAGCATTTTGAGTGTCGATTGTTCCAGTCTGAGGGATCTGGCTGGTGGCCATCCCCTGAGGTAAGTCAGGACCACACTGACATCCCATATATGGGTGTACCTTGGTCTTGGGGGTTTGGTATTGTAAATGCCTTTCATTCATTGGTGCTAGTATTAAGTAGGCAGACAGGGCACTTCTTGCTGTGTTGATGGCACTAGCTGAGTCCTTCTTCGTAGTGAAGTTTGGCCAGGAATTCCAGTACGTTGGTGACTGATGCAGTTGTGTAGGTGGTCCCTGTATCCAGGCAGTACTTTTCCCATTTTTTGATACTGGTCAAGTACTGTTTTTTAGTGGATGTTCGGAGGGATGCTGACATGGTGTCGGCGGTTTGTTCTGATAATCCTAGTCTCAGAAATGGTCTGTTCAGAATCTGCAACCCAGGAGTTTGATTTTTTCATGGCATGGGTGGCTTATGCCTGACACTGGGTGTTTTAATAACTCTGGGTCACTGGGAAATATCATCGGAGTTTCATCAAGCATGTCACGGAGTATCGGGAACCATGGCTGCGTAGGCCAGTCGGGTACTATCAAAATACCTGAAGCAGAGTCCATTTGTATTTTGCGTAGTACCTGACTAATGAGGCAGTTGGGAGGAAATGCATAGAAGAAGAAATGTCCCCAATCCAGCGCGAACGCATCTACCGCTGCTGCCTCAGGGTCTGGTTCCCAAGCGACATACATAGGTACCTGGTGATTTAGTCTTGATGCGAATAAATCAATATCTGGCGTGCCATATTGCTTGACAATTTTTGCAAATGTTTTGGGGTTTAACATCCATTCGATGTTGTCATTAAATTTACGTGACCTGGTGTCTGCCACTGTATTTAGCTTACCTGGTAGATAAGTTGCTGATAGCCAAATATGTCTTTCGACACACCATTGCCAAATTGTGTTAACCAACTTGTCGCATGATAACGATTTTATGCCGCCCATATGGTTAATGTAGGCCACCACCGTAGTATTATCTATTTGTTACCGAACATGCAAGTGATGCATATTTGATGCATATGCTTTTAAACCATAGAAGGCACCCAACATCTCTAGATAATTTATGCCCAGTGTAAGTAGTAATGACGACTCAGGGTTAGTCCATCTGCCACCTGTGCTGGATATGGCGTTAGTTGCTCCCCAGCCTTGAGCACTGGCATCTGTTTGGATAACTAACGTAGGGTTAGTGACGATTTAAAGGGCTGAAACTATGCCAAACGTTTTTTGCCCACCACTGTAGTTCTGATATTGCTTCAGTGGGTAACTTCATGATACGATCATAATGACCTGCATGTCATTTTAGTGCCTGTACCTTTGCTCTTTGTAAGTTTTGATAGTGCAAAGTTCCGAATTGCGTAGCCGGAAATGCTGCTACCATTTTCCCAATTACTCTTGCTACTTGTCGAATAGTTGGTCGTTCGTTGACCATTAAATTGTTGCATGATTGTGCCAATGCAACTGTTTTGTCTCTTGGCAAAGTTACAGTCATGTGGACTGAATTTATTGTGAAGCCCAAGTAGTCCATAGTTGTGGATGGCTTCAACTTAGATTTATCTGGATGTAAGACAAATCCCAGGGTTTTGAACAACAGGGTTTTGGTAGCTGATACAGCTGACGTAGTCAATTCCATGGTTTTGCCTACTATTAAGATATCATCAAGATATGCCATGACAATATGTTTTTTATCTTCTTAATATTGCCAAGGCTGGTTTTAGTATCTTGGTGAATAATCTTGGGGCTCATTGGGTATTGCTTTAAACTACCATAGTTGCCCCATCCAGGTAAACTTCAGGTATCTGCGATGATCCTTGTGAATAGGTACTGAATAGTAAGCATCTTTAAGATCAATGCTTGCCATGTAGTATCCTTTGGAAATTAGTTGTTTGGCAGTAACAAACGTTTCCATTTTGAAATGTATATACTTAACAAACATATTAAGTGAAGTTAAGTCAATGATGATGCGGCATCCACCATCTTTTTTGGTTTTAGTGAATACTAGACCAAGTGCAGACCCGTTGGGTCTGTATCCCCAACGGCGTTTGCAGGGGGGTGAGAAGAGGGGAGGGAGGAGGAGGAAACGGGATAGATTTGGGAGGGAAAGGAGAGCGGGGTAGGGGGTGAGGGATGGGGAGAGAGCTTTGGGGGAGGGGGGATGGGGAGGAGGGAGGAATGGGGAGAGGGGGTGGGGGAAAGAGGGGAAAGAGTGGGGAGGGAGGAGGAGAGGGGTAGCGGGAGTGATGGAAGAGGGACAGAGGGATAGGGGAAGGGTGTGGGGGGAGAGAGGAGAGGGGGGGTGGGGGTGGGAGAGAGAGGGGATGGGAGAGGGGTGAGGAGAGGGGGAGGAGAGAGTGGGAGAGAAGTGGAAGAGTGGGGAGGGAGGGAGGGGTAGCTAGAGTGGTAGAAGAGGGACGGGGGAGTGGTGGAAGAAGGACAGAGGGGTGGGGGAGAGAGGGGAAGAGAGATGGGTGGGGGTGGGAGAGGCGTGGGGTAAGGGGGTAGAAGTGGAAGAGTGGGGAGGGATGGGTAGGGGGAGTGGTGAAAGAGGGACAGAGGGGTAGGGGGAAGGGGATGGTGGTAGAGAGGGAAGGGGGTGGTGGTAGAGAGGGAAGGGGAGTGGGGGAGAGAGAGATGGGTGGCAGAGGGAGAGGGGTGAGGAGAGAGACACATAGAAACATAGAAATTAAGTGCAGGAGTAGGACATTCGGCCCTTCGAGCCTGCACCGCCATTCAATATGATCATGGCTGATCATCCAGCTCAGTATCCTGTACCTGCCTTCTCTCCATACCCCCTCATCCCTTTAGCCACAAGGGCCACATCTAACTCCCTCTTAAATATAGCCAATGAACTGGCCTCAACTACCATATAACAATTACAGCACGGAAACAGGCCATCTCGACCCTTCTAGTCCGTGCCGAACACATAATCTCCCCTAGTCCCATATACCTGCGCTCAGACCATAACCCTCCATTCCCTTCCCATCCATATAACTATCCAATTTATTTTTAAATGATAAAAACGAACCTGCCTCCACCACCTTCACTGGAAGCTCATTCCACACAGCTACCTTCTGTGGCAGAGAGTTGCAGAGACTCACCACTATCTGTGTGAAAAATGTTTTCCTCATCTCAGTACTAAAGGATTTCCCCTTTATCCTTAAACTGTGTCCCGCTTGTCCTGGACTTCCACAACATCGGGAACAATCTGCCTGCATCAGACAAATGCAATTCAGGACGTTTCTCTTCACAAGCAAAGTCAGAATGACGGTTAGTGAAGAATTCGAATAATTGCTGATATGGCAACAATGTATTTGAGCATTGGGCATTGTGACATCACACGATGGAACGTTCACCAAGGGCTGGGGCTCCTGCAAAGGCATATGTAAATGATCCCATTCCGATTGGACATCTGTGAGCATCAGGCATTGTGACATCACACGATGGAACGTTCACCAAGGGGCTGGGGCTGGGGCTGCTTCTGTGGGTGAGAAGCCAGTTTATTTTTGAAATGAAAATACCCTTTGGGGTGAATGTTGAACTGGTGGCAATTTTCCTATTATGAATTGTATTTTGTATCCACTAATGCCATTGAGTATATAGAAACATAGAAATTAGGTGGAGGAGTAGGCCATTCGGCCCTTCGAGCCTGCACCGCCATTCAATATGATCGTGGCTGATCATCCAACTCAGTATCCCGTACCTGCCTTCTCTCCATACCCCCTGATCCCCTTAGCCACAAGGGCCACATCTAACTCCCTCTTAAATATAGCCAATGAAACTGGCCTCAACTCCCCTCTGTGGCAGAGAGTTCCAGAGATTCACCACTCTCTGTGTGAAAAAAGAGATATACTGATCACTCGTGATAGACTCCCATGCTTCTTTAAACTGGTGTAATCTCCCCCCTGTTAGTATTAAGCCCCTACTTTCTATATGCTGGTAGGAACCAGACCCACCTACCTCCATGGTTATGGGTATTTCCTCTGGTTCCCGCCGGTCCAACGAGGCTTGCGCTTGTCTGACGTGGCGTTGACGTTGGGGGGTGGCGCATTTTCCATGGGGTCCGCTCTGGGCCCTGGTCTAAAAAAGACTTACGGTGATAGAATGCGGACCCCGAGCTTTCACCAGTCCCTTATGGTAGACGTCGACGGGGTGGACGCGACGGGGTGCTGCCGCTTGGTGTTTATTGTTCTTGGTTTGCTCGTCCCGGGCCCTGCCTTCATGAGACCGAATGTTTTTGAGGCCTCTTCCATATCCTTCATTCGCTTAGTGAGGTCATTGCCAAAGAGCAGTATGGCTGGCTCAGTGGCTGGGGTTTTGCACAACCCCGCAAATTTAGGATTGATGGCAGGTCTTATTATTTCTTTACGAAGGTTGTTGATTTCAAATTGCGAATTGCACAACAGCGCGAGAGTATCTTGTTGATTGGTGGTCATCTCGGTGTTGTCCACGGAACGAGCAAACAAAGTGATGGCTGACGTCAAGAGCCTGAGGATCCGCTGCAGTTTTAGCTCCTGGTGTCGGATGTTTGCCCCAACGTGCCCCCAGATTTGCAGTAGGCACTTTGAGGGATTCACAGTTCTCTGGAGTTGTATATGTTTCTAAAGTCTCATTGACCACCTGCTCCTGTAGGGCACTGTTGGAGAGGTGGTTGATGCTGGCCGCTAGTTTGGCCTCTAACGGTCTTCCTGCACGTGGGGTTGCCACGTAGCGGTTCACCACACCCAGCAGCTCTTCCTGTCCCTGCACCCCTTGCATACTCCCGAGATCTTCAGCCATCGTCCCCTCTTCTTGACCAGCCCAGTCCTGGTCACCAAAGCTACCCTCGGGTAAGGAGGAAGCAATGGACAGTGCACAAGGCACTGTGGAGGGAGTGCCTGACCTCCCCCTGCGAGAGCGCCCCTCACGAGGCGCAACTCACTGGAGCACCTGCTCCAGGAGCCGCTCCAGCGGCTCAGGCGGCTGTCTCTCCCCCGCCCGGGCGGAGAGACGTCCCCGTCCGATGTGTCGGAAACCACCGGCCGGACGCTTTTCCTGGTAGCTTTACATCCAGCCCGCTGCTCAGGCGCTAGCGGGGCTGGGCTCGGCAAGGTGTCGGGAATAGCGGAGCGCTCGGTAAGCAGTCCTACCGCCTGTTGCTGCCCCCCCCCCCCCGATGGAACGCTCTTCTAGTGGAGTCGATCAGGGGACAGATTTCTTTGAGAGCCTTTTCTTGGATATACTCATTCTGAAAGCAAAATCAGACGGCTCTCCTTGCGTGCTGAGCGGGTTCTTCACGTAGTCACTCACGTGACTCCGAAGTAAAATTCATAACTCGTCAGTGCAAAAAGTTGCACACTAATTAATTAAGCTAATTACTAGATCTTCTATCTATACTGATGTAAAAGCTCAGTGGTATCAAATAAAATAATATTCATGACAAAGTTAATATGTCAAGGAACCATCTACTCTTCATTTGAATCTTCTTCATCAGATTCCAACTCTTTTGTAGTGAGAGAGTTTCTGCAGTCAACAAACTTACATAAGTCAGTACATGGCACACCATGCTGTTGACATGAGCATCTTCCTTTCCCTGTATTTGACTTCTCACCTCTAGTTTTCCTTCATCAACAGGAGGTTAGTTCTAGCATGTGCTTGGAGCTGGAGGCAGATCACCCCAGTCAATGTTTTGGAAGGATTATCCTTCCTTTGTCTTTCAGGTACTTGACATCCTGGACAACTGACAACAACTTTCCCAGATTCTGTGTGCTGGCTGCTCGTTCTGATGATCCATGCCAACAAGTTGTACAGTTCAGCTGGGCCAATCTCTCCAGCCTTATCTAATATTGTGTCTTCAGATGTTGGGGGCCATTGGATGGGGTTTGGTGAGTTGACAATGCTTCTCTGCACAATCTGGTCTGCACGAAACATGTCTCTGAGGTGATGGGATGATGAACCTCCTTGTTGATTTTCACTGACAATTTCGCTGCCTCACTGTTCTCACTTGAATTATCTTGTATAACAACTTCGACTTTTTTACATTTCCTTTCAACGGTCATGTCCTGCAGATTTCTATTCTTAAAATTGAGTCAATAATGTATGTGAACATGCACATAGCCTCGGCTCTATTGCTGCACAAGTTCATGTCCTTGTATTCTTGTGTATTGTTTAGTGTAGCAGATGGGAAATGTTGTTCATGGTCATTTTGTCATCATCAAACTCTGTGCGAAACACTTCCTCACACACTTCACAGAACGCTAGAAAGTATTCAGAAGGCTCCACCAAGGAACCAAAGTCAGACGTAGATGTATCATATGCTTTATGATGGATGAATATGAGGGCATGATCAACTAAAGGTGCATCAGGTCGTAGTAGAACTTCTCTGCATGTCTGGCATTTTGAGGACAGTTTATGTGATGTGATGATGCTGCCATGTGTATTCTCTTCAAGGAGATCAAGTGAAATGCTGCAGACTGATGGGAGATAGATGGAGATGATTTAATTACTCTCTTTGTCAGTGTTTGCCGTGTCAAGATAAATTTGTCAGAATCGGGGAATTGTTTGCTTGTTTTGTTAGTTCAGCTACCATAACCATTCGAAAAGCACATCCAAACTCCTTCGCTGATGGATTGTCTCGGAATCCGCCCTTTCGCCGAACAGTAGAGAACAAATTCTCAACAATATTCTGATTAAGCCGAGATGTGAACAGAAAACTAGCGTCTGTGCTTTCCTTTATGTGCTGCCACAGCTGTGAAATGCAAGAAATTGCAAGCTGCCATCCCGTGACAAACAACACATGTTTTGATCCAAGCACTGTCAAGCTTTCGACTAAAGGTAAGCATGAATCAAAAAATGACATGCGCAGAATTTCTGAAATAGGTCTCCTCAACTTTTTGGGGTCCTTGAAAACCCTGTTGTTAAATGAATCAAACAGTCCATCAATCATTTCAATGAACGCCGTATGATGAGCCTCCCCAGGAAACTTTCCAAGAGCTGTATAGGTGTAGACGCCTGCTGCTACCGAATGGCTGAGCACCTGCGTTGCCTTGTTAATTCTCATTTTAGAGAAGCTGTTTAGAACAAAGTGGCCTCTGGTCAGTTTATGGACTTTTCATATTCATAGAATTATCTTGTATAACAACTTCGACTTTTTACATTTCCTTTCAACGGTCATGTCCTGCAGTTTTCTATTCTTAAAATTGAGTCAATAATGTATGTGAACATGCACATAGCCTCGGCTCTATTGCTGCACAAGTTCATGTCCTTGTATTCTTGTGTATTGTTTAGTGTAGCAGATGGGAAATGTTGGTCATGGTCATTTTGTCATCGTCAAATTCTGTGCGAAACACTTCCTCACACACTTCAAAGAACGCTAGAAAGTATTCAGAAGGCTCCATCAAGGAACCAAAGTCAGACGTAGATGTATCATATGCTTTATGATGGATGAATATGAGGGCATGATCAACTAAAGGTGCATCAGGTCGTAGTAGAACTTCTCTGCATGTCTGGCATTTTGAGGACAGTTTATGTGATGTGATGATGCTGCCATGTGTATTCTCTTCAAGGAGATCAAGTGAAATGCTGCAGACTGATGGGAGATAGATGGAGATGATTTAATTACTCTCTTTGTCAGTGTTTGCCGTGTCAAGATAAATTTGTCAGAATCGGGGAATTGTTTGCTTGTTTTGTTAGTTCAGCTACCATAACCATTCGAAAAGCACATCCAAACTCCTTCGCTGATGGATTGTCTCGGAATTCGCCCTTTCGCCGAACAGTAGAGAACAAATTCTCAACAATATCCTGATTAAGCCGAGATGTGAACAGAAAACTAGCGTCTGTGCTTTCCTTTATGTGCTGCCACAGCTGTGAAATGCAAGAAATTGCAAGCTGCCATCCCGTGACAAACAACACATGTTTTGATCCAAGCACTGTCAAGCTTTCGACTAAAGGTAAGCATGAATCAAAAAATGACATGCGCAGAATTTCTGAAATAGGTCTCCTCAACTTTTTGGGGTCCTTGAAAACCCTGTTGTTAAATGAATCAAACAGTCCATCAATCATTTCAATGAACGCCGTATGATGAGCCTCCCCAGGAAACTTTCCAAGAGCTGTATAGGTGTAGACGCCTGCTGCTACCGAATGGCTGAGCACCTGCGCTGCCTTGTTAATTCTCATTTTAGAGAAGCAGTTTAGAACAAAGTGGCCACTGGTCAGTTTATGGGCTTTTCATATTCATAGAATTATCTTGTATAACAACTTCGACTTTTTTACATTTCCTTTCAACGGTCATGTCCTGCAGATTTCTATTCTTAAAATTGAGTCAATAATGTATGTGAACATGCACATAGCCTCGGCTCTATTGCTGCACAAGTTCATGTCCTTGTATTCTTGTGTATTGTTTCGTGTAGCAGATGGGAAATGTTGTTCATGGTCATTTTGTCATCATCAAACTCTGTGCGAAACACTTCCTCACACACTTCAAAGAACGCTAGAAACTATTCAGAAGGCTCCATCAAGGAACCAAAGTCAGACGTAGATGTATCATATGCTTTATGATGGATGAATATGAGGGCAGAATCAACTAAAGTTTCATCAGGTCGTAGTAGAACTTCTCTGCATGTCTGGCATTTTGAGGACAGTTTATGTGATGTGATGTGATGATGCTGCCATGTGTATTCTCTTCAGGGAGATCAAGTGAAATGCTGCAGACTGATGGGAGATAGATGGAGATGATTTAATTACTCTCTTTGTCAGTGTTTGCCGTGTTAAGATAAATTTGTCAGAATTTTTCATATTTATCATATCTTATCATATTTATCTAATATTCATAGAAGTTGCAAATATGGGAATCATGTTCATAAAAGTTGCAAATATGTGCCCATGGGATATGTTTCTTTCTGCTATCCTCTCCCTTGACTTCAAAAACATACTTTTCTAAATTTGACCTAGTGTTTTTTAACAAGTGTGGTGGATCATCCATTCAATAGATTTTGCCTCCCCCGTGGACACAGAAAGGCCAATATTCTGTCATTCCCAAGTTCTTGTAGAGTCATTACATTACTTGAACCTTGGTCATAAACCACAGCCGCACGGTGTAGTTCAATTACCTTAACTTTTTGTAAACATTCATTTAGTAATGATTGCAGTTTGTCAGCCGTTGTGGTGTCTCACGACAGTTGTTTCCATTTTCCCATCAAGCCTCTAACCATGAAAACGATAGCATGGTTGGCAGGCTGTGACGTCTTCCCAAAGGATCCAATGTTCTCAAAACCCTCTACTGAATCTTCACTAATATTGTATGAGGACATTACATAAAGCGTATCCCTCCCTGTCATTCCTGCTACCCTGTCTTTCAAAAGTTCAAAGATCCAGGCCTCACTTTGATATTACTCAACTGCCTACACAGTGATTGGAATGGGGAATCTTGCTGTTTCTGAATGCATCCAACTCTTGGGTATAGACTTCTTCCTGTACTACTTGAATGATTACATTTTTAGCTTGGATGGATTCTTCAACAGTGCATTCAGGTTCACAGTAGTGCCAGTTTTTTAAAAACTGTTCTTCCCAGAGGTAGAGCTGAAGAAACGGATGATGTGCAGAAGACGTGTGATGGTGCGAGTTAGTGCCTTCCAGTTCCAGAAATTGGTAAAACGATGCGAACCAAGTTATTTGGTGAAAGCTACAATGTTCAAGGTGGACACTTAAGGGCAAACTTCTGTATCTGCATTAGGATCAACAGGGTCATAGTTAGACTCAGGGAGACAGTGTTGTGAACTGAACAGGAACTTGGGACCAGTGAACCAGTTGGTGTCCATCAAATGAGGTGCAGGAACAGATCGTGTAGCATGATCTGCTGGATTCTGTTCCATAGACACATCGCACCACCAGTCTGGTCGAGAAGATTTTTGGATCCATTGTATTCTGTTGCTGACATAGACGTAAAAACGCCTGGTCTCTTTGTAAACGTATGTTACGACTCCCGAAAGCAGGTACTTCAAGAGCCGAGTAACATAAGTCAACAACCAGGTTCAAGTTCAAAAAGAGTTTAATTACTTCACTTGAGGACAAAAACGCAAACCTGATTCAAAGAACACAGTCAGGAAGGTGAATGGACTGACAAACAATTTTAACAGTTGCTCCAGCCAGCGACGCGATGGGCCGTCGGACCGGAGACTCTAAACCTGCCTAAAAGATATGTAATCCTGAAACAAACACACGAAAACAGTAAAGTCAGCCCTCATCCGTCCCAAGTCAATATTTGTTAACATGTACTGAGGAAGATACATAAACTCCTATGCCATGTGGCCAGAACCCCCACAGCTCACACCAGCCGTGGTGTTCACTGCCTTGTGCAGGGCGAAGAAGAGAGAGAATGCTGGGAGACTCTGCTTTTAAGCTTCGGACAGGCACGTGATGCAGCTTGGCCAATCGGGTACAGGAGCCTTTAACCCCGTGATTCCTGACTCACAGCCACGAGGCCTGCACTCGGGAGAAAACAGAGAAACAGGTGAGTGCCATATAACACCAGCAGAGGGAGCGCATAACAATGTAGCCCAGGACCACGTTGCTGTCTGCTTAGAAGGTTATAGCGTCGAGCTGAAGATCTGGCTCCGCCGAAATTAGGTCAGCTAACTCCTGTGCTAGCAGAGCTGCGCACAGTTCCAGCCTTGGTATGGTGTGCTCAGCACCATCACTACTTGATCCACTACTACTTCCGGTGAATGCCGGTGGTGCTTGAGCTGGCGAGTCTCCTTACTTGGGCCTACTCAGTCTGGGGAGACTTTTAAAGAAAAACAAAATTAGATTTAGTCACGTGTAGTGCCTTCCATAATGATTGGGACAAAGACCCATCATTTATTTATTTGCCTCTGTGCTCAACAACTTAAGATTTGTAATAGAAAAAAATCACAGGTGGTTAAAGTGCACATTGTAGGATTAGGGCTAACAAGGGCTAATTTTTTACAATTTGGTTTCACCATGAAGAAATTACAGCAGTGTTTATACATTTCCCCCCATTTCTGGGCACCATAATGTTTGGGACACATCAATGTCATGTAAATGAAAGTAGTCATGTTTAGTATTTTGTTCCATATACTCTGCATGCAATAACTGCTTGATGTCTGCGATTCATGGACGTCACCAATTGCTGAGTGTCTTCTCTGGTGATGCTTTGCTAGGCCTGTATTGCTGCCATCTTTAGCTTATGCTTGGTTTGGGGTCTTGCTCAACAAGCGGGTTCGGTATTACAACTGTGCATGTGTGAGTTTTCCCTGGTCATGGGTCATTCGGGATAAAGATTCTCGCCAGCTGAGCTACTGTGGGTATACATTACGACCGATAATTGTTTTGACCTGCGTTTCATATGTATTTTCCAGGTTTGCCTCTTCGAGGTAAGAAAATACTGCTTTCAAAACTTTTAACTAGGTTTAATTATGGTCGTACCATAAGTCGCACCACTTACTCGACGTCGTACCTATTTCCATTTGTACTTGTGTGTAGTATGCGTGTGTCTTCTTGAGCTTCATCTATCCATTATCGCTTTGATACAAGTACTTTAAAGTATTTGCTGTTGGCTCTTGGCCATGTGCACTTATAGGACATTTGATTTCCAAGGGGCCACAGCCACAACAGGTGCATGTTACAATACTATACGGGCTTGAGCTCATGAAGGGTTTGTCTCTACAGCCAAACAGCCCACATTCTTCAACTGTTACGTCTTCATGCCCTTGTTCAGTTATAACTTACACAAACATGTCTCTAGCTTTATCTTCGTGCAGCCTTCCATGCACTAGTGCAGGTATATGTTCACTCGGCTGTCGGAGCCCATGGCACGCTTTATAGACCACTGGCCGTACATGCAGAATGGGTCTAGATTTTAACTTTTGTGACCCATCTCTGGTATCTACATGAAAGTTGGCACAGATTTAGATAAATAATCATTGCGAAGGAATTCATAACTCGTTAGTACAAAAGGTTGCACATTAATTAATTAAACTAATTAATAGATCTACCTATACTGATGTAAAAGCTCAGTGGTATCAATGAAAATAATATTCATGACAAAGTTAATATGTCAAGGAACCATCTCCTCTTTTGAATCTTCTTCATCAGATTCCAACTCTTTTGTAGTGAGTGAGTTTCTGCAGTCAACACACTTACATAATTCAGTACATGGCACACCATGCTGTTGACATGAGCATCTTCCTTTCCCTGTATTTGACTTCTCACCGCTAGTTTTCTTTCATCAACAGGAGGTTAGTTCTAGCATGTGCTTGGAGCTGGAGGCAGGTCACCCCAGTCAATGTTTTGGAAGGATTATCCTTCCTTTGACTTTCAGGTACATGACATCCTGGGCAACTGACAGCAACTTTCCCAGATTCTTTGTGCTGGCTGCTCGTTCTGATGATCCATGCCAACAAGTTGTACAGTTCAGCTGGGCCAATCTCTTCAGCTTTATCTAATATTGCGTCTTCAGATGTTGGGGGCCATTGGATGGGGTTTGGTGAGTTGACAATGCTTCTCTGCACAATCTGGTCTGCACGAAACATGTCTCTGAGGTGATGGGACGATGATCCTCCTTGTTGATTTTCACTGACAGTTTCGCTGCTCTCACTGTCCTCACTTGAATTATCTTGTATAACAACTTCGACTTTTTTACATTTCCTTTCAACGGTCATGTCCTGCAGTTTTCTATTCTTAAAATTGAGTCAATAATGTATGTGAACATGCACATAGCCTCGGCTCTATTGCTGCACAAGTTCATGTCCTTGTATTCTTGTGTATTTGTTTAGTGTAGCAGATGGGAAATGTTGTTCATGGTCATTTTGTCATCGTCAAATTCTGTGCGAAACACTTCCTCACACAC
This sequence comes from Leucoraja erinaceus, assembly GCF_028641065.1. Taxonomy (NCBI): domain Eukaryota; kingdom Metazoa; phylum Chordata; class Chondrichthyes; order Rajiformes; family Rajidae; genus Leucoraja; species Leucoraja erinaceus. Next base: position 240,449 of record NW_026575814.1, on the reverse strand, counting down.
TTCAAAGAACGCTAGAAAGTATTCAGAAGGCTCCATCAAGGAACCAAAGTCAGACGTAGATGTATCATATGCTTTATGATGGATGAATATGAGGGCAGAATCAACTAGTTTCATCAGGTCGTAGTAGAACTTCTCTGCATGTCTGGCATTTTGAGGACAGTTTATGTGATGTGATGTGATGATGCTGCCATGTGTATTCTCTTCAGGGAGATCAAGTGAAATGCTGCAGACTGATGGGAGATAGATGGAGATGATTTAATTACTCTCTTTGTCAGTGTTTGCCGTGTTAAGATAAATTTGTCAGAATTTTTCATATTTATCATATCTTATCATATTTATCTAATATTCATAGAAGTTGCAAATATGGGAATCATGTTCATAAAAGTTGCAAATATGTGCCCATGGGATATGTTTCTTTCTGCTATCCTCTCCCTTGACTTCAAAAACATACTTTTCTAAATTTGACCTAGTGTTTTTTAACAAGCGTGGTGGGTCATCCATTCAATAGATTTTGCCTCCCCCGTGGACAAAGAAAGGCCAATATTCTGTCATTCCCAAGTTCTTGTAGAGTCATTACATTACTTGAACCTTGGTCATAATCCACAGCCGCACGGTGTAGTTCAATTACTTTAACATTTTGTAAACATTCATTTAGTAATGATTGCAGTTTGTCAGCCGTTGTGGTGTCTCACGACAGTTGTTTCCATTTTCCCATCAAGCCTCTAACCATGAAAACGATAGCATGGTTGGCAGGCTGTGACGTCTTCCCAAAGGATCCAATGTTCTCAAAACCCTCTACTGAATCTTCACTAATATTGTATGAGGACATTACATAAAGCGTATCCCTCCCTGTCATTCCTGCTACCCTGTCTTTCAAAAGTTCAAAGATCCAGGCCTCACTTTGATATTACTCAACCGCCTACACAGAGATGTCTAGATTGGAATGGGGAATCTTGCTGTTTCTGAATGCATCCAACTCTTGGGTATAGACTTTTTCGTGTACTATTTGAATGATTACATTTTTAGCTTGGATGGATTCTTCAACAGTGCATTCAGGTTCACAGTAGTGCCAGTTTTTAAAAACTGTTCTTGCCAGATGCAGAGCTGAAGAAACGGATGATGTGCAGAAGACGTGTGACGGCGCGAGTACCTTCCAGTTCCAGAAATTGGTAAAACGATGCAAACCAAGTTATTTGGTGAAAGCTACAATGTTCAAGGTGGACACTTAAGGGCAAACTTCTATATCTGCATTTGAATCAACAGGGCCATAGTTAGACTCAGGGAGACAGTGTTGTGAACTGAACAGGAACTTGGGACCAGTGAACCAGTTGGTGTCCATCAAATGAGGAGCAGGAACAGATCGTGTAGCATGATCTGCTGGATTCTGTTCCGTAGACACATCGCGCCACCAGTCTGGTCGAGAAGATTTTTGGATCCATTGTATTCTGTTGCTGACATAGACGTAAAAACGCCTGGTCTCTTTGTAAACGTATGTTACGACTCCCGAAAGCAGGTACTTCAAGAGCCGAGTAACACAAGTCAACAACCAGGTTCAAGTTCAAAAAGAGTTTAATTACTTCACTTGAGGACAAAATCCCAAACCTGATTCAAAGAACACAGTCAGGAAGGTGAATGGACTGACAAACAATTTTAACAGTTGCTCCAGCCAGCCACGCGATGGGCCGTCGGACCGGAGACTCTAAACCTGCCTAAAAGATATGTAATCCTGAAACAAACACACAAAAACAGTAAAGCCAGCCCTCATCCGTCCCAAGTCAATATTTGTTAACATGTACTGAGGAAGATACATAAACTCCTATGCCATGTGGCCAGAACCCCCACAGCTCACACCAGCCGTGGTGCTCACTGCCTTGTGCAGGGCGAAGAAGAGAGACAATGCTGGGAGACTCTGCTTTTAAGCTTCGGACAGGCACGTGATGCAGCTTGGCCAATCGGGTACAGGAGCCTTTAACCCCGTGATTCCTGACTCACAGCCATGAGGCCAGCACTCGGGAGAAAACAGAGAAACAGGTGAGTACCATATAACACCAGCAGAGGGAGCGCATAACAATGTAGCCCAGGACCACGTTGCTGTCTGCTTAGAAGGTTATAGCGTCGAGCTGAAGATCTGGCTCCGCTGAAATTAGGTCAGCTAACTCCTCTGCTAGCAGAGCTGCACACAGTTCCAGCCTTGGTATGGTGCGCTCAGCACCATCACTACTTGATCCACTACTACTTCCGGTGAATGCCGGTGGTGCTTGAGCTGGCGAGTCTCCTTACTTGGGCCAACTCAGTCTGGGGAGACTTTTAAAGAAAAACAAAATTAGATTTAGTCACGTATAGTGCCTTCCATAATGATTGGGACAAAGACCCATCATTTATTTATTTGCCTCTGTGCTCAACAACTTAAGATTTGTAATAGAAAAAAATCACAGGTGGTGAAAGTGCACATTGTAGGATTAGGGCTAATAAGGGCTAATTTTTTACAATTTGGTTTCACCATGAAGAAATTACAGCAGTGTTTATACATTTCCCCCCCCATTTCTGGGCACCATAATGTTTGGGACACATCAATGTCATGTAAATGAAAGTAGTCATGTTTAGTATTTTGTTCCATATACTCTGCATGCAATAACTGCTTGATGTCTGCGATTCATGGACGTCACCAATTGCTGAGTGTCTTCTCTGGTGATGCTTTGCTAGGCCTGTATTGCTGCCATCTTTAGCTTATGCTTGGTTTGGGGTCTTGCTCAACAAGCGAGTTCGGTATTACAACTGTGCATGTGTGAGTTTTCCCTGGTCATGGGTCATTCGGGATAAAGATTCTCGCCAGCTGAGCTACTGTGGGTAATACATTACGATCGATAATTGTTTTGACCTGCGTTTCATATGTATTTTCCAGGTGTGCCTCTTCGAGGTAAGAAAATACTGCTTTCAAAACTTTTAACTAGGTTTAATTATGGTCGTGCCATAAGTCGCATCACTTACTCGACGTCGTACCTATTTCCATTTACACTTGTGTGTAGTATGCGTGTGTCTTCTTGAGCTTCATCTATCCATTATTGCTGTGATACAAGTACTTTAAAGTATTTGCTGTTGGCTCTTGGCCATGTGCACTTATAGGACATTTGATTTCCAAGGGGCCACAGCCACAACAGGTGCATGTTACAATACTATACGGGCTTGAGCGCATGAAGGGTTTGTCTCTACAGCCAAACAGCCCACATTCTTCAACTGTTACGTCTTCATGCCCTTGTTCAGTTATAACTTACACAAACATGTCTCTAGCTACATCTTCGTGCAGCCTTCCATGCACTAGTGCAGGTAAGTGTCCACTCGGCTGTCGGAGCCCATGACACGCTTTATAAACCACTGGCCGTACATCCAGAATGGGTCTAGATTTTAACTTTTGTGACCCATCTCTGGTATCTACATGAAATTTGGCACAGATTTAGATAAAAAATCATTGCGAAGGAATTCATAACTCGTTAGTACAAAAGGTTGCACTGTAGTGCGTGGGTCTCAAAATGAGGCAAGTAGTCTGAAGTTTGAGAAGCACTTTACTTTAATTCCTCCCGGTTCAGGGGAAGACGAAACCAGGAAAAGATGGCACCCAAACCCTGCCTTTTATACCCTCCGGCTAAGGACCGCCTCCGGACTGCGCCACTGCTGTGCCGAGGGGTTCGGCAGTATAATGGCACGACCCTTAGGAGCCGCCACAGGACCCCCCCCCCCCCCCCCCAGAACCAGAGGCACAAAACGCACCGGCGGGCGCACGACCCGGCCGGCCCGCGTGCGGAAGTCAGCAGATCCCGGGGCTTGCGGGGGCGTAGGTGGAGGGACAGGTCGAGGGGCCGGCGGGAGGACAGGTGGAGGGACAGGTGGAGGGAGTCGTGAGGGGGGGCGCCCTCGGGGCCGAGGTTGGGCAACCAGTACTGGCTGGGCAATGTCCAGGTGCGCCGGCTTTAAACGGTCAATTGACACGGCCTCCGGCCGGCCCCCCATGTCCAGGACAAAAGTTGACTGCCCGTGTTCCAGCACCCGGAACGGGCCCTCGTACGGCCTCTGGAGTGGCGTCCGGTGGGCATCACGGCGCAGGAAGACGTATGGGCAGTCCGTGAGGGCCATTGGCACATGTGGGCGAAATGTCCCATGGCGGGACGTCGGGACGGGTGCGAGCCTGCCAACTCGCTCGCGAAGGCGTTGCGGCAGTAAGGTTGCACATTAATTAATTAAACTAATTAATAGATCTTCTATCTATACTGATGTAAAAGCTCAGTGGTATCAATGAAAATAATATTCATGACAAAGTTAATATGTCAAGGAACCATCTACTCTTCATTTGAATCTTCTTCATCAGATTCCAACTCTTTTGTAGTGAGTGAGTTTCTGCAGTCAACACACTTACATAATTCAGTACATGGCACACCATGCTGTTGACATGAGCATCTTCCTTTCCCTGTATTTGACTTCTCACCGCTAGTTTTCTTTCATCAACAGGAGGTTAGTTCTAGCATGTGCTTGGAGCTGGAGGCAGATCACTCCAGTCAATGTTTTGGAAGGATTATCCTTCCTTTGTCTTTCCGGTACTTGACATCCTGGGCAACTGACATCCACTTTCTCAGATCCTTTGGGCTGACTGCTCGCTCCGGTGGTCCATGCCAAAAAGTTGTACAGGTCAGCTGGGACAATCTGTTCAGCCTTAACTAATGTTGCGTCTTCAGAAGTTGGGGGCCATTGGATGTGGTTTGGTGAGTTGATGGTGCTGTTCTGCACATTCTGGGCTGCACGGAACATGTCTATTAGGTGATGGGACGATGCTCATCCTTGTTGATTTTCACCTACAATTTGGCCACTCTCACTGTCCTCACTTGAATTATCTTGTACAACACCTTCAACTTTCTTACACTTCCTTTTAACGGTCATGTCCTGCAGTTTTCTATTAATTTGGGTCGATAATGTATGTGAACACTCACATAGCCATGACTCTATTGCTGCACAAGTTCATGTCCTTGTATTCTTGTGTATTGTGGATTGCTTGGTTTAGCAGATGGGAAATGTTGTTCCTGGTCCTTTTGACATTGTCAAATTCTGTGCGAAACACTTCCTCACACACTTCAAAGAATGCTAGAAAGTATTCAGAAGGCTCCATCAAGGAACCAAAGTCAGACGTAGATGTATCATATGCTTTATGGTGGATGAATATGAGGGCAGGATCAACTAAAGGTGCATCAGGTCGTAGTAGAACTCTGCATGTCTGGCATTTTGAGGACAGTTTATGTGATGTGATGATGCTGCCATGTGTATTCTCTTCAGGGAGATCAAGTGAAATGCTGCAGACTGCATTGTTCTGATTTGTCTTATTGGCATGGGAGATAGATGGAGATGATTTCTTTACTCTCTTCTTTGTCAGTGTTTGCCGTGTTAAGATAAATTTGTCTGAATCGTGGAACTGTTTGCACTCACGGCTTGTTTTATTAGTTCAGCTACCATAACCATTCGAAAAGCACATTGAAACTCCTTCGCTGATGGATTGTCTCGGAATCCGCCCTTTCGCCGAATAGTAGAGAGCAAATTGTCAACAATATCCTGATGAAGCCGAGATATGAACAGCAAACTAGTGTCTGTGCTTTCCTTCATGTGCTGCCACAGCTGTGAAATGCAAGACATTGCAAGCCGCCATCCATTGACAAACAACACACTTTTTGATCCAATCACAGTCAAGCTTTGGAGTACACGCAAGCATGAATCAAAATATGACATGCACAGAATTTTCTGAAATAGGCCTCCTCAACCTTTTGGGGGTATTTGAATAACCTGTTGTTAAATGATTGAAACAGTCCATCAATCATTTCAATAAACTCCGCCGTATAAGCAACTTCCCCAGGAAACTTTCCAAGGGTTGAATAAGTGTAGCCGCCTGCTGCTTCCGAATGGCTGAGCACCTGCGCTGCCTTATTAACTCTCATTTTAGAGAAGCAGTTTAGAACAAAGTGGCCTCTGGTCAGTTTATGTGCTTTTCGGGTTCATAAAAATTGGAAATATGGTAATCATGTTCATAAAGTTGTAAATATGTGCCCATCGGATATGTTTCTTTCTGCTATCCTCTCCCTTGACTTCAAATACATACTTTTCCAAATTTGATCTAGTGTTTTTTAACAAGTGTGGTGGATCATGCATTCAATAGATATTGGCTCCCACGTCGACAAAGAATGGATGATCTTCTGTGACACCTAAGTTGGGGTAGAGTTGAACATTGCTTGGGTCTTGGTCACAAAACACAGCCTTAGGCTGTAGTCCAATTGCCCTAACCTTTTGTGTACATTCATTGAGTAATGATTGCAGTTTGTCAGCCGTTGTGGTGTCTCGTGACAGAAAGTAACCTAGAGGTTCTTTCCATTTTCCCCTCAAGCCTCTAACCATGAAAACGAGAGCATGGTTGGCAGCCGTGACATCTTCCCTGGGATCAAATGTCCTCAAAACCCTCTACTGAATCTTCACTAATATTGTAAGAGAGGCTTGAAACGTAGACTCATTTCATCAAAGGATACTACACAGAACGTATCCCTCTCTGTCATTCCTGCTACCCTGTCTTTCAAAAGTTCAAAGACCCAGGCCTCACTTTGATATTACTCAACTGCCTACACAGTGATTGGAATGGGGAATCTTGCTGTTTCTGAATGCATCCAACTCTTGGGTATAGACTTCTTCCTGTACTACTTGAATGATTACATTTTTAGCTTGGATGGATTCTTCAACAGTGCATTCAGGTTCACAGTAGTGCCAGTTTTTAAAAGCTGTTCTTCCCAGAGGTAGAGCTGAAGAAACGGATGATGTGCAGAAGACGTGTGATGGGGCGAGTTAGTGCCTTCCAGTTCCAGAAATTGGTAAAACGATGCAAACCAAGTTATTTGGTGAAAGCTACAATGTTCAAGGTGGACACTTAAGGGCAAACTTCTGTATCTGCATTAGGATCAACAGGGTCATAGTTAGACTCAGGGAGACAGTGTTGTGAACTGAACAGGAACTTGGGACCAGTGAACCAGTTGGTGTCCATCAAATGAGGTGCAGGAACAGATCGTGTAGCATGATCTGCTGGATTCTGTTCCATAGACACATCGCGCCACCAGTCTGGTCGAGAAGATTTTTGGATCCATTGTATTCTGTTGCTGACATAGACGTAAAAACGCCTGGTCTCTTTGTAGATGTAGCCCAGGACCACTTTGCTGTCTGTGTAGAAGGTTATAGCGTCGAGCTGAAGATCTGGCTCTGCTGAAATTAGGTCAGCTAACTCCTCTGCTAGCAGAGCTGCACACAGTTCCAGCCTTGGTATGGGTTGCTCAGCACCATCACTACTTGATCCACTACTACTACTAGCGGTGTATGCCGGTGGTGCTGGAGCTGGCGAGTCTCCTTATTTGGGCCAGCTCAGTCCTTAGGCCGTCTTCTTGTCCTAGGTCAGTTATTGCTTGTGCAAACATGTCTCTAGCTTCATCTCCGTGCTGCCTTCCATGCACTAGGTCAAGTAAGTGTTCACTCGGCTTGTCGTAGCCCATGACACGCTTTATTGCCGATGACACAGCAGTGGTAGGCCTAATCTCAAACAATGATGAGGCAGCCTACCACTCTGAAATCATCCACCTGGTGTAGGGAGAATAACCTGGAGCTGAACACCTCCAAGACCAAGGAGCTCATAGTGGACTTCTCCAGGAAGCAGCAGAGGAGCTTCCTCCCCCTCAGCATAAACGGGGCCCGGGTGGAGAGCTTCAGGTACCTCAGCATCCACAACTCCCAAGACCTGACATGGTCACACCACCTCAGCAGCCTGGTAAAGAAGGCCAACCAGCGTCTTTACCAACTCAGACGGCTGAGGGACTTCAAGCTCCCCCTCAGGGTGCTCTAGAACTTCTACACCCATACTGTGGAGAGCATCCTGAGTGGGAGCAACATCTCCTGGAGGGGGAGCACCACCAAGAGGGACCAACTGGCTCTGAGGAGGGTGGTTCGCTCAGCTGAGCGGACCATCAAAACCACCCTTCCCAACCTGCAGGACATCTACACCAAGCGCTGCAGGTCAAGAGCCAGGAGGATTATCCTGGACCACACTCACCCCAACAACAAACTGTTTTCCCTGCTGCCCTCAGGGAAACGGTACCGGCTGCTCAGGGCCAACCCAGAGAGAATGAGGAGGAGTTTCTTTCCCCAGGCCATGAGACTGCTGAACGAGGACTGAGTGTCGCCCCCTCCCCCCAGCCCCCCAACGCCCAAACCCTCCCCACCCTCCTCACCAGCACCTGCACCCCTGCCCAAACCCCCCGACCCGCCCCGCCTCGCCCCACCAAACACACACACACACACACACACACACACACACACACACACACACACACACACACACACACACACACACACACACACATGGGACTGAACTGGATGGAACATGCTGTCATCACAGGTGTTCCACGGCACTTGTCACTTTGCTTGTAACAGCATTACTTGTTATGTGGTATATTTATGGGGTATGTGTTATATGTGGGTATTTAATGTGGGTTATGTGGTATCTATGGGGTACATATTTATTATGTGTTATATGTGGGTATTGTTTATGTGGGTTATGTGTAAGTGGGGAACCATGCACAACTGGATGGGCACTTAAGCATTTCACTACTGGTTATACCTGTATAATTGATTATGTTGTAGTGCGTGGGTCTCAAAATGAGGCAAGTAGACTGAAGTTTGAGAAGCACTATACTTTAATTCCTCCCGGTTCAGGGGAAGACGTAACCAGCAAAAGATGGCACCCAAACCCTGCCTTTTATACCCTCCGGCTAAGGACCGCTTCCGGACTGCGCCACTCCTGTGCCGAGGGGTTCGGCAGTATAATGGCACGACCCTTAGGAGCCGCCACAGGACCCCCCCCAGAACCAGAGGCACAAAACGCATCGGCGGGCGCACGACCCGGCCGGCCCGCGTGCGGAAGTCAGCAGATCCCGGGGCTTGCGGGGGCGTAGGTGGAGGGACAGGTCGAGGGACCGGCGGGAGGACAGGTGGATGGACAGGTGGAGGGAGTCGTGAGAGGGGGCGCCCTCGGGGCCGAGGTTGAGCAACCAGCACTGGCTGGTCAATGTCCAGGTGCGCCGGCTTTAAACGGTCAATCGACACGGCCTCCGGCCGGCTCCCCATGTCCAGGACAAAAGTCGACTGCCCGTGTTCCAGCACCCGGAACGGGCCCGCGTACGGCCTCTGGAGTGGCGTCCGGTGGGCATCACGGCGCAGGAAGACGTATGGGCAGTCCATGAGGGCCATTGGCACGTGTGGGCGAAATGTCCCATGGCGGGACGTTGGGACGGGTGCGAGCCTGCCAACTCGCTCGCGAAGGCGTTGAAGGGTGGAGGAGGGCGTTCTCCAATGTAGTGCGTGGGTCTCAAAATGAGGCAAGTAGACTGAAGTTTGAGAAGCACTATACTTTAATTCCTCCCGGTTCAGGGGAAGACGTAACCAGCAAAAGATGGCACCCAAACCCTGCCTTTTATACCCTCCGGCTAAGGACCGCCTCCGGACTGCGCCACTCCTGTGCCGAGGGGTTCGGCAGTATAATGGCACGACCCTTAGGAGCCGCCACAATGTGACCAATAAACTTAAACTTGAACTTGGGTCGTACATCCAAAATGCGTCCAGATTTTAACTTTTGGGACCTATCTCTAGTATCTACATAAAATTTGGCACAGATTTAGAGAAACAATAATTGAGAAGGAATTCATAACTCGTCAGTGCAAAAAGTTGCACACTAATTAATTAAGCTAATTAACAGATCTTCTATCTATACTAATGTAAAAGCTCAGTGGTATCAATGAAAATAATATTCATGACAAAGTTAATATGTCAAAGAACCATCTACTCTTCATCTGAATCTTCTTCATCAGATTCCAACTCTTTTGTAGTAAGAAAGTTTCTGCAGTCAACACACTTACATAATTCAGTACATGGCACACCATGCTGTTGACATAAACAACTTCCTTTTCCTGTATTTGACCTCATAGCTATTTTTCTTGCAAGAACAGTAGGTTAGTTCTAGCGTGGGGCTGGAGGCAGATCAACCCAGTCAATGTTTTAGAAGGAGTATCCTTCCTTTTGCATTCAGGTACATGATGGCAGACGGTGATGCAGCTCGTCAGGCACATCAACTTTCCCAGATCCTTTGGGCTGACTGCTCACGGTCCATGCCAAAAAGTTGTACAGGTCAGCTGGGACAATCTCTTCAACCTTATCTAATGTTGCGCCTTCAGAAGTTGGGGGGGAATTGGATGTGGTTTGGTGAGTTGACGGTGCTGTTCCGCACAATCTGGGCTGCACGAAACATGTCCATGAGGTGATGGGACGATGCTCATCCTTGTTGATTTTCACTGACAATTTGGCCACTCTCACTGTTCTCACTTGAATTATCTTGTACAACACCTTCAACTTTCTTACACTTCCTTTTAACGGTCATGTCCTGCAGTTTTCTATTAAATTTGAGTCGATAATGTATGTGAACACTCACATAGCCATGACTCTATTGCTGCACAAGTTCATGTCCTTGTATTCTTGTGTATTGTGGATTGCTTGGTTTAGCAGATGGGTAATGTTGTTCCTGGTCCTTTTGACATTGTCAAATTCTGTGCGAAACACTTCCTCACACACTTCAAAGAATGCTAGAAAGTATTCAGAAGGCTCCATCAAGGAACCAAAGTCAGACGTAGATGTATCGTGTGCTTTATGATGGATGAATATGAGGGCAGGATCAACTAAAGGTGCATCAGGTCGTAGTAGAACTTCTCTGCATGTCTGGCATTTTGAGGACAGTTTATGTGATATGATGATGTTGCCATGTGTATTCTCTTCAAGGAGATCAAGTGAAATGCTGCAGACTGCATTGTTCTGATTTGTCTTATTGGCATGGGAGATAATAATAATAATACATTTTCTTTGCTGGCACCTTTCTGGACACCCAAGGACACCTTACAAAAGTTAACAGAAGAGAAAAAAAACATATAGTCGGAGAAAAATAAATAATAAGGACATCATCAATACACAAATTAAAGATAGGAATCGCTCCAAAGACACAAAATCAAAAAATCAAAAAACCCATGTGAAGAGAGAGCAGCGGCAGCTAAAGCGCGCCAGCGTCCACTCTCCCTTCCGACAGCCATCCTGGACACAGACTAACATGTTAACTTACACACAGAAAAGTCATCCCCCACAGTGGATAGCACATTGGGGGAAGGCACAAAGTCCAGTCCCCATCCGCAGTTCACCCAAAGTCAGGCCTATTGAGGCCACCGCTAATTGCCACTACGGAGGCCCGATGTTCCTGGCCGGGTGGTGTTGCCCCGATGTCGGAAGAGTCCTCACAGCGGCTGGGCCACCTGGAACGGCTGCTTCCTAGCAGGGGGTTGTCGGCTTCCGAGGCCGACAGGGACGCACCGGTTTGGAGCTCCCAGGCTCCCGATGTTAAGGCCGGCGCCGCCTACTCCGCTCCGCTCAGCAGACCCGCAGCCCGAAGGTGTTGATCTCGGCGGTCACATCTTACCGGAGCTCTAGCACGTCGATCCAGCGCGGCGACCCAGGCAAGGCATCGCCCGCTCCGCTCCACGATGGCGCTCCTGCGCTGTGCCGCCAACTAAGCCGAGGTGCTGGGTGCTACCCGCCAGGAAACGGTGCTCCAAGCCCGCTGGTAGGCCGCAAGGACGGGTCGACGGGCAGCCCGGAGAAAAAGCTGCCTCACCGATCAGGTAGGGACCTACAAGTGTTGTTACCTCCTTCCTCCCACATTAAGAAGTCCATTTCTCCTACAAACGAAGAACAAGACTAACTAAAAACTTTTAAAAAAAATGAATTAAACGGACGGCTGCTGGTTAGCAACCGTTCCCCAAGATGGCTCCTCCTTCACGATAGAGATGATTTCTTTACTCTCTTCTTTGTTAGTGTTTGCCATGTCAAGATAAATTTGTCAGAATCGGGGAACTGTTTGCACTCACGGCTTGTTTTATTAGTTCAGCTACCATAGCCATTCGAAAAGCACATTGAAACTCCTTCGCTGATGGATTGTCTCGGAATCCGCCCTTTCGCCGAATAGTAGAGAGCAAATTGTCAACAATATCCGGATTAAGCCGAGATATGAACAGCAAACTAGCGTCTGTGCTTTCCTTCATGTGCTGCCACAGCTGTGAAATGCAAGACATTGCAAGCCGCCATCCCTTGACAAACAACACACTTTTTGATCCAATCACAGTCAAGCTTTGGAGTACACGCAAGCATGAATCAAAATATGACATGCACAGAATTTTCTGAAATAGGCCTCCTCAACCTTTTGGGGGTATTTGAATAACCTGTTGTTAAATGATTGAAACAGTCCATCAATCATTTCAATGAACTCCGCCGTATAAGCAACTTCCCCATGCAACTTTCCAAGGGTTGAATAGGTGTAGCCACCGGCTGCTTCCGAATGGCTGAGCACCTGCACTGCCTTGTTAACTCTCATTTTAGAGAAGCAGTTTAGAACAAAGTGGCCTCTGGTCAGTTTATGTGCTTTTCGGGTTCATAAAAGTTGTAAATATGGTAATCATGTTCATAAAAGTTGTAAATATGTGCCCATCGGATATGTTTCTTTCTGCTATCCTCTCCCTTGACTTCAAATACATACTTTTCCAAATTTGATCTAGTGTTTTTTAACAAGTGTGGTGGATCATGCATTCAATAGATATTGGTTCCCACGTGGTAAAGAATGGATGATCTTCTGTGACACCTAAGTTGGGGTAGAGTTGAACATTGCTTGGGTCTTGGTCACAAAACACAGCCTTAGGCTGTAGTCCAATTGCCCTAACCTTTTGTATACATTCATTTAGTAATGATTGCAGTTTGTCAGCCGTTGTGGTGTCTCGCGACAGAAAGTAACCTAGAGGTTCTTTCCATTTTCCCCTCAAGCCTCTAACCATGAAAACGAGAGCATGGTTGGCAGCCGTGACATCTTCCCTGGGATCAAATGTCCTCAAAACCCTCTACTGAATCTTCACTAATATTGTAAGAGAGGCTTGAAACGTAGACTCATTTCATCAAAGGATACTACACAGAACCTATCCCTCTCTCATTCCTGCTACCCTGTCTTTCAAAAGTTCAAAGACCTAGGCCTCACTTTGATATTACTCAACTGCCTACACAGTGATTGGAATGGGGAATCTTGCTGTTTCTGAATGCATCCAACTCTTGGGTATAGACTTCTTGCTGTACTACTTGAATGATTACATTTTTAGCTTGGATGGATTCTTCAACAGTGCATTCAGGTTCACAGTAGTGCCAGTTTTTAAAAACTGTTCTTCCCAGATGTAGAGCTGAAGAAACGGATGATGTGCAGAAGACGTGTGATGGCGCGAGTTAGTGCCTTCCAGTTCCAGAAATTGGTAAAACGATGCGAACCAAGTTATTTGGTGAAAGCTACAATGTTCAAGGTGGACACTTAAGGGCAAACTTCTGTATCTGCATTAGGATCAACAGGGTCATAGTTAGACTCAGGGAGACAGTGTTGTGAACTGAACAGGAACTTGGGACCAGTGAACCAGTTGGTGTCCATCAAATGAGGTGCAGGAACAGATTGTGTAGCATGATCTGCTGGATTCTGTTCCATAGACACATCGCACCACTAGTCTGGTCGAGAAGATTTTTGGATCCATTGTATTCTGTTGCTGACATAGACCTAAAAACGCCTGGTCTCTTTGTAGATGTAGCCCAGGACCACTTTGCTGTCTGTGTAGAAGGTTATAGCGTCGAGCTGAAGATCTGGCTCCGCTGAAATTAGGTCAGCTAACTACTCTGCTAGCAGAGCTGCACACAATTCCAACCTTGGTATGGTGTGCTCAGCCCCATCACTACTTGATCCACTACTACTACTACCGGTGTATGCCGGTGGTGCTGGAGCTGGCGAGTCTCCTTATTTGGGCCAGCTCAGTCCTAGGTCAGTCCTTAGGCCGTCTTCTTGTCCTAGGTCAGTTATTGCTTGTGCAAACATGTCTCTAGCTTCATCTTCGTGCTGCCTTCCATGCACTAGGTCAAGTAAGTGTTCACTCGGCTTGTCGTAGCCCATGACACGCTTTATTGCCGATGACACAGCAGTGGTAGGCCTAATCTCAAACAATGATGAGGCAGCCTACCACTCTGAAATCATCCACCTGGTGTAGGGAGAATAACCTGGAGCTGAACACCTCCAAGACCAAGGAGCTCATAGTGGACTTCTCCAGGAAGCAGCAGAGGAGCTTCCTCCCCCTCAGCATAAACGGGGCCCGGGTGGAGAGCTTCAGGTACCTCGGCATCCACAACTCCCAAGACCTGACATGGTCACGCCACCTCAGCAGCCTGGTAAAGAAGGCCAACCAGCGTCTTTACCATCTCAGACGGCTGAGGGACTTCAAGCTCCCCCTCAGGGTGCTCTAGAACTTCTACACCCATACTGTGGAGAGCATCCTGAGTGGGAGCATCATCTCCTGGAGGGGGAACACCACCAAGAGGGACCAACTGGCTCTGAGGAGGGTGGTTCGCTCAGCTGAGCGGACCATCAAAACCACCCTTCCCAACCTGCAGGACATCTACACCAAGCGCTGCAGGTCAAGAGCCAGGAGGATTATCCAGGACCACACTCACCCCAACAACAGACTGTTTTCCCTGCTGCCCTCAGGGAAACGGTACCGGCTGCTCAGGGCCAACACGGAGAGGATGAGGAGGAGTTTCTTTCCCCAGGCCATGAGACTGCTGAACGAGGACTGAGTGTCGCCGCCCCCCCCAACCTCCCAACGCGCAAACCCTCCCCACCCTCCTCACCAGCACCTGTACCCCTGCCCAAACCCCCCCGCCCCGCCTCGCCACCATCAAACACACACACACACACACACACACACACACACACACACACACACACACACACACACACACACACACACACACACACACACACACACACACACACACACGGGACTGAACTGGATGGAACATGCTGTCATCACAGGTGTTCCACGGCACTTGTCACTTTGCTTGTAACAGCACTACTTGTTATGTGGTATATTTATGGGGTATGTGGGTATTTAATGTGGGTTATATGGTATCTATGGGGTACATATTTATTATGTGTTATATGTGGGTATTGTTTATGTGGGTTATGTGTAAGTGGGGAACCATGCACAACTGGACGGGCACTTAAGCATTTCACTACTGGTTATACCTGTATAATTGATTATGTGACCAATAAACTTAAACTTGAACTTGGGTCGTAGATCCAAAATGCGTCCAGATTTTAACTTTTGTGACCTATCTCTGGTATCTACATAAAATTTGGCACAGATTTAGAGAAACAATAATTGAGAAGGAATTCATAACTCGTCAGTGCAAAAAGTTGCACACTAATTAATTAAGCTAATTAATAGATCTTCTATCTATACTAATGTAAAAGCTCAGTGGTATCAATGAAAATAATATTCATGACAAAGTTAATATGTCAAGGAACCATCTACTCTTCATCTGAATCTTCTTCATCAGATTCCAACTCTTTTGTAGTAAGAAAGTTTCTGCAGTCAACACACTTACATAGTTCAGTACATGGCACACCATGCTGTTGACATAAACAACTTCCTTTTCCTGTATTTGACCTCATAGCTATTTTTCTTGCAAGAACAGTAGGTTAGTTCTAGCATGGGGCTGGAGGCAGATCAACCCAGTCAATGTTTTGGAAGGAGTATCCTTCCTTTGGCATTCAGGTACATGACATCCTGGACAACTGATGGCAGACGGTGATGCAGCTCGTCAGGCACATCAACTTTCCCAGATCCTTTGGGCTGACTGCTCGCTCCGGTGGTCCATGCCAAAAAGATGTACAGGTCAGCTGGGACAATCTCTTCAACCTTATCTAATGTTGCGTCTTCAGAAGTTGGGGGGGAATTGGATGTGGTTTGGTGAGTTGACGGTGCTGTTCCGCACAATCTGGGCTGCACGAAACATGTCTATGAGGTGATGGGACGATGCTCATCCTTGTTGATTTTCACCGACAATTTGGCCACTCTCACTGTTCTCACTTGAATTATCTTGTACAACACCTTCAACTTTCTTACACTTCCTTTTAACGGTCATGTCCTGCAGTTTTCTATTAATTTGAGTCGATAATGTATGTGAACACTCACATAGCCATGACTCTATTGCTGCACAAGTTCATGTCCTTGTATTCTTGTGTATTGTGGATTGCTTGGTTTAGCAGATGGGAAATGTTGTTCCTGGTCCTTTTGACATTGTCAAATTCTGTGCGAAACACTTCCTCACACACTTCAAAGAATGCTAGTAAGCATTCAGAAGGCTCCATCAAGGAACCAAAGTCAGACGTAGATGTATCATGTGCTTTATGATGGATGAATATGAGGGCAGGATCAACTAAAGGTGCATCAGGTCGTAGTAGAACTTCTCTGCATGTCTGGCATTTTGAGGACAGTTTATGTGATGTGATGATGCTGCCATGTGTATTCTCTTCAAGGAGATCAAGTGAAATGCTGCAGACTGCATTGTTCTGATTTGTCTTATTGGCATGGGAGATAGATGGAGATGATTTCTTTACTCTCTTCTTTGTCAGTGTTTGCCGTGTTAAGATAAATTTGTCTGAATCGTGGAACTGTTTGCACTCACGGCTTGTTTTATTAGTTCAGCTACCATAACCATTCGAAAAGCACATTGAAACTCCTTCGCTGATGGATTGTCTCGGAATCCGCCCTTTCGCCGAATAGTAGAGAGCAAATTGTCAACAATATCCTGATTAAGCCGAGATATGAACAGCAAACTAGTGTCTGTGCTTTCCTTCATGTGCTGCCACAGCTGTGAAATGCAAGACATTGCAAGCCGCCATCCCTTGACAAACAACACACTTTTTGATCCAATCACAGTCAAGCTTTGGAGTACACGCAAGCATGAATCAAAATATGACATGCACAGAATTTTCTGAAATAGGCCTCCTCAACATTTTGGGGGTATTTGAATAACCTGTTGTTAAATGATTGAAACAGTCCATCAATCATTTCAATGAACTCCACCGTATAAGCAACTTCCCCAGGCAACTTTCCAAGGGTTGAATAGGTGTAGACGCCTGCTGCTTCCGAATGGCTGAGCACCTGCGCTGCCTTGTTAACTCTCATTTTAGAGAAGCAGTTTAGAACAAAGTGGCCTCTGGTCAGTTTATGTGCTTTTCGGGTTCATAAAAGTTATAAATATGGTAATCATGTTCATAAAAGTTGTAAATATGTGCCCATCAGATATGTTTCTTTCTGCTATCCTCTCCCTTGACTTCAAATACATACTTTTCCAAATTTGACCTAGTGTTTGTTAACAAGTGTAGTGGATCATGCATTCAATAGATCTTGGCTCCCATGTGGACAAAGAATGGATGATCTTCTGTGACACCTAAGTTGGGGTAGAGTTGAACATTGCTTGGATCTTGGTCACAAAACACAGCCTTAGGCTGTAGTCCAATTGCCTTAACCTTTTGTGTACATTCATTGAGTAATGATTGCAGTTTGTCAGCCGTTGTGGTGT
This sequence comes from Leucoraja erinaceus, assembly GCF_028641065.1. NCBI lineage: Eukaryota > Metazoa > Chordata > Chondrichthyes > Rajiformes > Rajidae > Leucoraja > Leucoraja erinaceus. The sequence continues at coordinate 222,860 of NW_026575814.1, read as the reverse complement.
CTCGCGACAGAAAGTAACCTAGAGGTTCTTTCCATTTTCCCATCAAGCCTCTAACCATGAAAACGAGAGCATGGTTGGCAGCCGTGCCATCTTCCCTGGGATCAAATGTCCTCAAAACCCTCTACTGAATCTTCACTAATATTGTATCAGAGGCCTTAAACGTAGACTCATTTCATCAAAGGAGTTAGTGCCTTCCAGTTCCAGAAATTAGTAAAATGATGCGAACCAAGTTATTTGGTGAAAGCTACAATGTTCAAGGTGGACACTTAAGGGCAAACATCTGTATCTGCATTAGGATCAACAGGGTCATAGTTAGACTCAGGAAGACAGTGTTGTGAACTGAACAGGAACTTGGGACCAGTGAACCAGTTGGTGTCCATCAAATGACGTGCAGGAACAGATCGTGTAGCATGATCTGCTCGATTCTGTTCCATAGACACATCGCGCCACCAGTCTGGTCGAGAAGATTTTTGGATCCATTGTATTCTGTTGCTGACATAGACGTAAAAACGCCTGGTATAGTGCGTGGGTCTCAAAATGAGGCAAGTAGTCTGAAGTTTGAGAAGCACTTTACTTTAATTCCTCCCGGTTCAGGGGAAGACGAAACCAGGAAAAGATGGCACCCAAAACCTGTCTTTTATACCCTCCGGCTAAGGACCGCCTCCGGACTGCGCCACTCCTGTGCCGAGGGGTTCGGCAGTATAATGGCACGACCCTTAGGAGCCGCCACACTGGTCTCTTTGTAGATGTAGTCCAGGACCACTTTGCTGTCTGCGTAGAAGGTTATAGCGTCGAGCTGAAGATCTGGCTCCGCTGAAATTAGGTCAGCTAACTCCTCTGCTAGCAGAACAGCACACAGTTCCAGCCTTGGTATGGTGCGCTCAGCACCATCACTACTTGATCCACTACTTTTTCCAGTTTTGCCTCTTCGAGGTACGAAAATACTGCTTTCAAAACTATTAACTAGGTTTAATTATGGTTACACCATAAGTCGCACTACTTACTCGACACCTATTTCCATTTGTACTTGTGTGTAGTATGCGTGTGTCTTCTTGAGCTTCATCTACCCATTATCGCTTTGATACAAGTATTTCAAAGTATTTGCTGTTGGCTCTTGGCCATGTGCACTTATAGGACATTTGTTTTCCAAGGGGCCACAGCCACAACAGGTGCATGTTACAATACTATCCGGTTTTGAGCCCATGAAGGGTTTGTCTCTGCAGCCAAACAGCCCACATTCTTTGACTTACGTATTCATGTTCTTGTTCAGTTGCTACTTGCACAAACATGTCTCTAGCTTCATCTTCGTGCAGCCTTCCATGCACTAGTGCAGGTAAGTGTCCACTCGGCAGTCGGAGCCCATGGCACGCTTTATAGACCACTGGCCGTACATCCAAAATGGGTCTAGATTTTAACTTTAGTGACCCATCTCTGGTATCTACATGAAATTTGGCACAGATTTAGATAAAAAATAATTGCGAAGGAATTCATAACTCGTTAGTGCAAAAGGTTGCACATTAATTAATTAAACTAATTAATAGATCTTCTATCTATACTGATGTAAAAGCTCAGTGGTATCAATGAAAATAATATTCATGACAAAGTTAATATGTCAAGGAACCATCTACTCTTCATTTGAATCTTCTTCATCAGATTCCAACTCTTTTGTAGTGAGAGAGTTTCTGCAGTCAACACACTTACATAATTCAGTACATGGCACACCATGCTGGTGACATGAGCATCTTCCTTTCCCTGTATTTGACTTCTCACCGCTAGTTCTCTTGCATGAACAGTAGGTTAGTTCCACTGTTTTGGAAGGATTATCCTTCCTTTGGCATTCAGGTACATGACATCCTGGGCAACTGACAGCAGACTGTGATGCAGCTCGTCAGGCACATCATCTTTCCCAGATCCTTTGGGCTGACTGCTCGCTCCGTGCCAAAGGTCCATGCCAAAACGTTGTACAGGTCAGCTGGGTCAATCTCTTCAGCCTTATCTAATGTTGCGTCTTCAGAAGTTGGGGGGGAATTGGATGGGGTTTGGTGAGTTGACAAAAAACATGTCTCTGAGGTCATGGGACGATGATCCACCTTGTTGATTTTCACCGACAGTTTCGCTGCTCTCACTGTCCTCACTTGAATTATCTTGTAGAACACCTTCAACTTTCGAACACTCACGTCGACTTGACTCTATTCCGTCTCATCCTTCTAAATTCCAGAGTATGCTAGACTCAGTGGGACCCGTTGGGTCCCAGCATCACACGGGAGGACTGGTCACCCAACACAATATTCCACCTCTCCACCAATTACAATACCACCAGTCGGGGTGGCTTTCTGTTGCGCTAGTATGGGTGTTGTGGGCCGAAGGGACTGGTTTCCAAGGGCTAGCATGGACATTGTAGGCCGATTGGATTCTTGGGCAGGCTGACAGCTGAGAAACTGACAGAAATTCTGCCCAAAACAAGTGCCAGACTCTGTGATAGGGAAGGGGGAGAGGGTGAACTAAATGGATTATTGGGCTGGCAGTGCATCACTCACGGCTGGTGGGCTGGCAGTTCACTTACTCATGGCTGGTGGGCTGGCAGTGCATCACTCACGGCTGGTGGGCTGGCAGTGCAGTCATGCACGGCTAGTGGGCTGGCAGTTCAGTAACTTACCGCTGGTGGGCTGGCAGTTCCTTACAGCTGGTGGGCTGGCAGTTTACTTACTCACGGCTCATGGGCTGGCAGTGCAGTCACTGACAGCTGGTGGGCTAGCAGTTCATTTACTCACGGCTTGTGGGCTGGTAGTGCAGTCACTCGCGCCTGCTACGCTGGCAGTTCACTCAGTTACCCGTCCTCCCTCTCCCCCCCCCCCCCCCACACTGCTCCTTGCCATTCCCTTCCCCCCCCATGCATTCAGTTCATCTCCCCACAACCCCCCCCCCCCCCCCCCCCATGCATTCTTAGTGGCTCTCCCACAGGGCAATCATTCCTGCCCATCAGGCTCCCATTGTGATGAAGAACACGCAGGCATGAAAAGTGGAAAAAGGGTTTATTAAAATTTAAAATGTGAATGACTCTTAAAATATAAGAACAATTTAAATGTTAAAGATGAGAATTATTAAGTTCTTTCTTGTTGTGTCTCTTGAGGCTGCTCACTGCGTCTTTATGTCTCTGCTGTTGATAAAAAAAAGAGACAATTTCAATATAGAGAGATTCAGCGGTCATATTTTAACAAAGAAAATCTGAGAATTTATCTCAGAAGTCATCATTCAACGAAGCACGCTTTTAATGACAACATTCTTGGTTGATATTCCATCCTTCAGGAAAACTTTGACATTTCCCTTCATCTTTCCTCGGCTAAGAGACACATATAGTTTTCTATGCTGAAATACCGGTTTGTCGAGGTAGATCAACACCTTCTGCATTGTTTGTCCTTGTGCTTCATGGGATCGTCATAGCAAAACTTGATTGAATGGGGAATTGGGTCTGCTGAAGGGGAATGTTTTCACCTTCTGTTAAATTGAGTGCATACACTGCTCTCTCCTCAGTATTCAGCAGAGACCCGTTCTCCTCAACAAATTGCTGTTCACTTCTATCGTATTGCAATTCCATCAGCAATTCTGGATTGACATCATCAAGATGCATCCTTTCATTTCTTGGTTGTGGCAAATCCAAGAATTCCATTGTTGTGTTGTAATTCTTAACCCTCTGCACTCACTGAAGAATTTGTACAAAACATTTTTTTGAGGCGGGGGTGGGGTGGGGAGGTGGCAAACGTCCTGCAGCCGCGGGAGGGGGACGGCTTCAGGTGGGGGCTCTCGTGGGCTGATGAGGGATGGGGATGTCCTGCAGCGGGGGATGGGGGCGGATTCAGGAGGGGGGCGCATCCTATAGCCAGGGCAGCGTCTTGATGTGGAGGATGTCGGTGGGGGGGGGGGGGGGGGGGGGGTGGGGGCGGTGAGCGACCCACTCATTACTGCCTTGGGACTAACTCATGGTCTGTGGACTGACTGACTTACTCATGGCCTCTGGACTGACAGACTGAATCACGACTTGTGGACTGACTGACCTATGCCCGACTTCTGGAGTCACGTCCGACTTTTGTAAACTGAAAACTGTAACATCCACATTGAGGAACAGCTTCTTCCTGACAGCCATCAGGCTATTAAACATAACGAATAAGCTCTGAACTACGAAATACTATATTATTTGTACTATTTGTTATTTGTTGATCACACACACACCCTCCACCTCACACAGACTCACACACACACACACAGACTCTCGCACACACACACAAACTCTCACACACACGCACCAGGGGCGGAAAACCTGGGGGGGGCCAGAGGGGACACGTCTCCCCCCCATGTTTTGAGAGCTGGGGGACGTGTCCCCCCCCCCCCCATGTTTTCAGAGGTGAGGGGCATCCCCCCCCAAGTTTTTGTCATCCGGATTTTAAAATCTCCGCTTTCCGCGAGACACTGGAGATGGGACTGCTGATCGAGGGCGCCGATTGGACGAGAGAGACGTTGGTCAGCAAGCAATGGGGTCGGGACATGATGAATCAGCGCGATGATTGGAGAAGGGAGGAGTGGGGGGGGGGGGGGGGTGTTGGGACTGAGCGCGGTGATTGGAGGAGGGAGACGTGGCACAGACCTGCGCCTCATCCGCAGCCAGGATCAATCCCAGCCGGCTCTCCGGCGATGTCCCGTCCCCTTCCGAGTACCCCCCACACGGGTGGCCAGAGAGGTCAGCAGTCAGATGGGCGCGGTACCCCCAGGCCCACAACCAGCGCAGAGAAGCAGCGCTAAACCCAGCTCAACTCTGCCTGTTCCGTCAGGTTAACCTGTCTGGGCTTGCGGGAAATATGGCCAGTGCGGAGAAGCAGCGCCGGTGTCCCATCAGTCCAGGCAGGGCTTGTAGGTTAACCAGGCGGACATGCAGTTGAGCTGCATTTAGCGCTGGATTGAGCCTCCGAAGTCTCTCGCATGTGTGTGTGCGTGTGCGCATGCGCGCGTGGCCATGAAATAATTGTGTCCACCCGGTCCCCTCCATATTTTGACAGCTAGTTCCATGCCTGACACACACACACACACACGGACACGCACACACACACACACACACACACACACACACACACACACACACACACACACACACACACACTCAGACACTCAGACACACACACACACACTCAGACACACACACACACACACAGGCTCTTTGACCCGGTGACCTTACGCGCAACCCCCCTATACACACACACAGACTCTCAGACACACACTCTCACACACACACACAGAGACTCACTTACACACTGACTCACACACACTCACACAGACACACACACAGACTCACACATACACAGACACACACACAGACTCACACATACACAGACACACACACAGACTCGGACACACACACACACAGACTCAGACACACACACACAGACTCAGACACACACACACAGACTCAGACATACACACACAGACTCACACACAGACTCACACACACAGACGCTGACTCATACTCACTCACACACAGACTCACATAGACACACACACAGACACTCACACACTCATTCACACACACAACCAACACTACAGTTTTTGTCAATCGCTTTGACACTAGTTTCAGAACCTTGATGTCATTTTTCACAACTCTAGATACAAAACTCAAAACGGTCACCACTTGTATCACAGGCTGTCCAACGTTCAAAACATTGCATTGTGTATTCATATCTTTAAAGAAAGCTTGCACTCACAGAATCATTGGTTCAAACAACTAATTTATCATGAAATACCAAAATACCATAGGGACATTTCTTTAGATCACCCACACACAACATACACATAGTTTCACTGTTTAGTTGTTCGTACAACCATTAAATATTGTAGTACAAAATATGTGATACATGTTTCATCCTGTGCTACACATAATGTCACTGAAAAAGGATTAGTAGAGAGAATACCACAGACACAGTGGAATCAATGAACAAAGCTGAAATTTATTGATGAATACAAACTAAATGACACCATAGGTTGAATGAAAGCAACAATTACTGTAACAAAACAAAAAAAAAGTCCTGCAAAACAAACTGCCGTGTTCCTCACCTGGCTACTGCACAGTAAGAAAAAAAAAAGCTAAACAAAGGATCAACAATCACTCGTCATCCACATCAACCCTGTCTTGTGGATTGGGCCACAGGTTCTCATCCACATCCGCATAGATGTTTTCGTTTGCCAAACATCTTGGAAAGTACCTTCGCGCATGGCGAATCCAGGCCTGACACTGGTCTGCTGTAATGTCATCGCAGGCATTGTCCATTGTCCATGGCCTGAAGAAGGGTCACTTGTTGATGCAGATGCCGATCATACACTTTCCACCTCCATGTGGAGAAACATTCCTCAGTGGGGTTAAGGAAAGGAGAGTATGGGGGCAAGTACTCAGTGAGGAACTGTGGATGGGCCTGAAACCATGCCTGCACCAGATGAGCGCGGTGGAACCTGACGTTGTCCCACACAATGACATAAATTACACCAACAGCTCTACAGACTAGAGTTAGCTCATCAAGAAATGCAACAAGGAGCTCTGCATTGTATGCGCCAATCGGAGATCTACGCCCTACCACACCATCTTCTGATATCGCCGCACACATACTGATGTTGGCCCCACGTCGTGCAGGTACTTGTATGGTTGCCCGCTGGCCAATTAAATTTCGCCCTCTCCTCCTTGTCTTGGCCAGGTTGAAGCCTGCCTCGTCCACAAAAACAAATTTGTGATGATTTTCATCCGCATCCAGGGCCATCACCCTCTATGTACAAAAAGACATGTTGGAAAGAGAATTACTGTACAGTATTGATTACAGTACAATGATGGGGAATTTTTCACAAACAGGCATCATGAAACTGAACATACCTGAACATACTCAATCCTCAGTTGCTTCACTCTGTCTGCATTTCTTTCAAAAGGCACACGGTACAACTGTTTGAGGGACACCTGGTGCCTTTTCAGAACACGTGCAATGGTCGGCAAACTTATGGCTTCCACATTCCTGAAGAGATCTTCATCGTCCAGGATGTTCTGTCTGATTTCTCTAAGCCGAATGTCATTTCTGGCCCGGACCATGTTGACCACAGCCCGTTCCTGTTCCTCAGTGAGGAGTCTGCCTCTGCCTCCACTATTGGGTCTAGTCTCAATTCTGTAGGGAATATGACAGGAAGAACATGTCATCATACTGTAGAACACATTTTCATAGTCACATTACCTACTCTGTGCTGCACATTGGCATGCAGTGTACAATCATTTGACAATTACAGTAAGAGTAGCCTACAGTACTGTAATGTTTACTGTAGTGCATGCTGAAGACTTATGCGGAAAGTTCTAATGATTGAGGCCACGGTTGATCTTTTAAGGTTTGGTTGTATCATTCTCGCTGCCTCAATCATTGTCATGCCATGATTGATGACATGATCTACAACCATTGCTCTAATCTCATTGGAGACTCTTTGCCGTTGCTGTCTTGGTCCTTGTCCTCGACCCCGTTCCCCCACACCTCTCAAACGGGGCCCATGGCCACCTCTCAAACGGGGCCCATGGCCACCTCTCAAAAGGGGTGCTTGTCCCCTGCCATTCCTTTGACCACGTCTTCCTCCTCTTCCTTCTCCGACTTGACCTCTATGGTGCCCACCTGCCTGCTCCATGTTGTATCACTACAGATGTTGTTGTGGATGCCACTTACACCCATACCACAAGGTCAGATCAATCATCAGTAACAAATTGGTGTCACAGGTGGTGTCAATCATTGTCGTCATCCTGAAACTTTCATGATCTGAACATGCTCATCCTCAGTTTCCATAAGACTATGCTGTAAGAGTAATGCAACAGTTACTTGTCATTTTGAGCAGGTGTATCAATTGATAGTTAGATTATTGTAATGAAATGAATAGACAGTCATCTCAAATGTAATGTGTGAATTGCATTTTGAAATGGTTGTACTTTGATGTTAAGTTGTGTCATTTTGAACAGGTGATTATAGTTCAATGGACAAATGATCTTTGGTTTATGTGAATTGTATCCAAGAAATTGGAAAAAGTGTTAGTTTTGATTTTGATCATTGGTTGTGAGTTTTGTATCTAGAGTTGTGAAAAATGACATCAAGGTTCTGAAACTAGTGTCAAGGCGATTGACAAAAACTGTAAAATGCCAAGTAACTTCAGAATGTGGTAAACATAGTGTGTAAATCGAATGATTCAAACGTTTAAAGCCTCCTGTAGAGGCTGCTGCTGCTGCTGAAGCAAAAACTTGCTTTAAATAACGTCCAACAAACACACTCACCATAGACAGAGCCGTGAGCTCTGTTGAATTTTTCAACAACGTCTTCTCTATGCCTTTTGCAGTCAGCGCCATCTTGCCATGAATCAGAAATGACGCACTCAGCGCCATCTTGCCGCTAACCGGAAATTACGTCATCAGCGCCACTAAGCGCAAGTCACGAAATGAGCGCCAATTTTGCAATTAAACTCAGTCCTGATCTAATAAAATGTTTATTCATGCTTTATCCATCTGAAAAAACTGTTGCAACGGTTTTAAAAAACGAGACAGACAATTTGGAAACCACTTTACAACCAATCCATTTTCTGAACATTTTTTAAAAGCCAAGGCAATTTGGCAACACTTTACAACCAATCAATTTTGTGAAAACGTTTTAAAAGCCAAGACAAACAATTTGGCAAACACTTTACAACCACATTGCTTCCTCCATCTCGCAGAGACTGTGTGAGGCACAACACTTCTGGGTTTTATAGTCCCTCCCCCCTGCCGCCAGTGGGGGCAGCAGAGAGAATGGCGACATTTTTTAAAACATTAATAACTCTGATTTTTCATCAATGGGAAAAATCCTCCAGTCCAGTCCTGTCCGGCGGAGAGGGACTCTGAGGGAGGTAGCCAAAAATGACCGCCGTAAGTGGCGGCGTTCTTTTGGAAATCACGAAACAGAAAGTCAGAAAGTGGTCAAGATCTTAGTTTTAGTAATATAGACAAGCCCAGCCGCTCCATTCTATCAACATATGATAGTCCTGCCATCCTGGCAATTAACCTCGTGAACCTAAGCTGCTCTCCCTCAATAGCAAGAATGTCCTTCCTCAAATTTGGAGACCAAAACTACACACAATACTCCAGATATGGTCTCACTAGGACCCTGTACTAGTGAGACCATATGCAGAAGGACCTCTTTGCTCCTATACTCAACTCCTCTTGTTATGAAGGCCAACATGTAATTCGCTTTCTTCACTGACTGCTGTACCTGCATGCTTACTTTCAGTGATTCATGAACAAGGACCCCCAGATCTCACTGTACTTTCTCTTATCCCAACGTGACACCATTCAGATAATAATCTGCCCATGTTTTTGTCACCAAAGTGGATAACCTCACATTTATCCACATTGAACTGCATCTGCCCACTCACCCAACCTGTCCAAGTCATCCTGCATCCTCATAGCATCCTCCTTACAGTTCGCCCTGCCACCCAGCTTTGTGTCATCTGCAAATTTGCTAATGTTTGTCTCATCAATCACTCCTGAGATCATCGATGATCTTCATGATGTTGTACGACCTCTAGAATTTTCTAATCATCCACTTACTTTAACCATTGTTATTCAACTAACTGTTTGATGGTACACTTATTTGTTTTGGTTCATTGATTAGATGAGGGACACTTTGTTTCGATGAAGGAATTGGAAGGCTGTCAAGGATCTTTGGGTGGTTTGGGTAATTATCACGTGCCAGCTGTGCTTCAAGCTCAAGGTTATTTTCTTCATAGTAATGCTTCACTGCTGGGAAACCTGCTGAATACGCCACTGCTAGATGATGCCAATTATTACTCAAGCTCTTCTTGTTTGCCTTCCAGTTTACAAGCAGATGCTCTTTAGAAAACCTCTTCATTGCTCTTGGAATTTCAGATGCACACAAACATTGGGTTCAACTCATTATCCTCTGAAACATTACCACACCTCCCCTTCTCAAGGTAGAGAAGCAGAACTTTAGAATTAAGAGCAGGAAAAGGCTCGCCAAGTTTTTTTCACCATTCACACCAATCATCTCCTACCTCAGCTCCATTTTCCTGCACTATCCTTATATCCCTTGATTTGCTGAATATCCAGCAGACGGCTTGCGATCGCCAAACCTGTCCACGTGTAAGAGGCGGGTGGCGCGGTCTCTGCAGCTGAGTCCGAAAGAGCCCTCCGTATTTAGCGAGCGCCGGCGGATCTTGTTGGAACGGCAGTAGCCACGAAGCCGCCTTCTGTGCGACTGCTCCGACGACATGGAAGGATCTGGTGCCGTCTACCACAATGTGGCAGAGATGGAATTGCCAAATGTGTGGCCCAGAACACGGGTAGTTGAGTGGAATGCCATCTATTGTCATTTAAACATACAAGGTTAAAACTAAATTTCGTTCCTGCAGTCATAACAGCAAAATAAACAAAACATACAATTAACACAATTCCACACAAACATCCATCACAGTGAATCTCCAAACACCTCCTCACTGTGATGATAGGTAAAAGTCTTATCTCTTCCCTGTTCTCTGTTCTTTATTCTTCTCCCACAGTCAAGCAGTCAAACTGCTGCATCGAGCTGATCGAGGATCTTGATGTTGGACCCCCGGTGGGAGATGGTAAGTCCCGCGACCGTTTAAGCCGGGCCGGGCGATGTAAGGCCCCACTCCGGGCCAATTTAAACCCCTCGATTTGGGCGGGCGAAGTTGCAGTTGTGAAAAGTGGTCTCCGATCGGGGACCTGCCAGCTCCCGATGTTACCGTCCACAGGACCTGCAGCCGAAGTCTCCGAAGCTCCGAAGTCGGGTCGCAGACGCGCGCCACCACGGCGCTCCGCACTTCAAAGTCAGCCAGCTCCGTGATGGTGAGTCCGCAGGCTCTGCGACTGGAGCCCCAAGTCGATTCCGTTTGGAGGGCGCCGATGATGTTAGGCCCCAAGGACAACGGGGGCCCCAAGGAGACTCGATAGGGTAAAGGTCACGTCCCCTCAGGGAAGAGATTAAAAAGTTCCCCCCCCCTATATACACAGTTAAAAATAAAGTAAAACTAAAAACAAAAACATACACCTAACAGGACTAAAAGAAAGAAAAGGCACGTACTGCAGTCGAGCCGCTGCCACAAGGTGTCGCCACTTTTTAGGACCGAGATGAGAAAATCAGAGAGTGGTGAATCTATTTGTTTTTTTTAAATATTCATTTTTTGAGTAATTGGCATTGTTCACCCATCTCAAATCGGCCTTGTGAAGGTGTTCGTTCATGTTTGGTGAATGTGCCTCAGGTGGCATCAGACTTGGAGGATATCCAAGTAGATGGTGGTGTTGCAATGTACCTTCTGGTTTTATCCTTTTTGATGATAGGTCACAGGTTTATGATGTTTTGTCAGTGTGGTCGACAAAAGGCAATGCAGTTCAGTTATAATACATATTCATAATACGCACTGTCCCCTGAGTGCTTTGGTGGGAACAGAAAAGAGTATTCCAGGAGTTGGTGTGAGAACCAGTCCAGTAAACTGCGTTCCTTGAACAAAACTCAAAGTTCTGGAGTAACCCAGCGGGTTACGGGTAACATTTCGGGCACAGTATGCTGAAGGGTCCTAGCCATGCCTTCCAGAGTACCTGCCTGAACCGCTGAGTTACTCCAGCACTTTGTGTTTTACTCACGAGTCCAGCTCTTGTGCAGCTCCTTGTGTGCACGGTTGCTTTGTCCTTAATGGTTTTACGTTTCTTTAATGAGTTCAGTGGTTGGTTCAGAGGGTTATTTTTGGTCACGTACAGTGATACAGTGAAATACCTATTCCGCATGCTATCCCTCAAATCATTCCATATGTGATAGATGTACAATAGATCCTCATCTGGAACAGCACACAGAGAGTCGCTATGTTCCAGCGCAATTTTGCACCTTCCAAGTCTCTCAAAATTCTGATGCAGGCTAAAGGAGACCTGCAATTCTGATATTTCTTCCTTGAACGCCAGTGTCCTGGCAGCACTGGATTGATGAAGTAGGAGTCGGCCTGGCACAACACCATGCCATCGACTCCTTCCACGCGCATGAAATAATTAGCACACCCAGCTGAGGCAGTTTGCCAGCGCTCCGGAATAATAAACGGCGTCCAGACACTGATGCTCATAGTAAAGACACAACTTTATTACATTAGTGGGAGTGGGAGAGCCACTATAAGTATGGTCACAAACTTGCCAGCTCCTCTCGGTCCCACTCAATTATATTGTGCACAGGCAGTATAACTTCTTCCAATCTCAAATTCAGCTGAGGGCGTAGTCACCCGGCCACCGTTCATTCTTCAGGGGGTGTCAGTCGTCGCCCTTTGTGTTTCACGACCCTGGGAATGCAAGACTGATAGTGAGTTTGTTAATTGCTGCACATAAATTATTAGTTCATCACGGTGAAGTAATTGCCCTAGGAGACCTGATCGGAGACACCAGTAGTAGTAGGCCCCTCTCGGTCATGACTGACCATGGGTGATGCATCCTGGTCGGATGCACGCCTGGGCGATGTCATATGGAGGACAGGCTGTTGCCCATGCAGCACGTCCCCTCTCTCCACGTCACTGATCGATCCAAAGGAACAGCAGGGCCGTTACAGTTTGGCACCAGAGCCAACGCAGGAGCTGCCAGAGTGAGGTTGTAGACAACGATGAACTGCCTTAGGGGCTGCGATTCCAGATTTTCTCGAGGTTCACTCCTGGAGTCTTTGCCATGACAGGATATGGCCACAAGGCAGTGGAGATTTTAAATCAGTTTTCCCTCTCCTAGATGTACTGCCTTCCCAGGCAGACGAGCCCCATCGGCCCGAGACTCACGTAGGGGCGCAGCATTTAATTATTGCCTGGTGGGGAGTGCGAGGACCTGCAGCAAATTGTAGGTGAAACAACATTCTTAATGGGGGGTACCGGAGGAGGTGAGGAAACTGCGATGCTACCACAGAGTCCCGTAATTGTAGTCAACGCCAAAAGTGTATCGTGAATCGGGGTAGATATTCAAATGGAGGATGCATGCTCGGGTTAGGGCGAAGAGCTCTGCCTGTTGTGCAGAGAGGGGTGACTGGAAAGCTGCACCCACAATGAACGAGAACGTATCTTGAATGGTGGCATATCCGGATTGTCGTCCGGTGTCCGAGAAAAGAGATGAGCCCTCCACGAACCATGTGGCATGTGCAAGATACAAGATACATTTAATTGTCATTTGGACCCCTTGAGGTCCAAACGAAATGCCGTTTCTGCAGCCATACATTATACATTACAAACACATAGACCCAAGATACAACATAATTTACATAAACATCCATCACATCGCTGTGATGGAAGGCCAAATAAACTTATCTCTCCACTGCACTCTCCCCCCCCGATGTCAGAGTCAAAGTCAAAGTCAAAGCCCCCGGCTGGCGATGGCGATTGTCCCGCGGCCATTAAAGCCACGCCGGGTGATGCAAGGTCGCACACCGGGTCTTGGTGTTAGAGCCCCCGGCGTGCGCTCGCAGAGTCCCGCGGCCATTCCAAGCCGCGCGGGGCAGTGATGTTAGGCCCCGCTCCAGGAGCTCTTCAACCCCGCAACTCGGGCGGGGGAAGTCGCCGTTGCGAGAGCCCTGAAAAGCGGTCTCTCTCCAGGGACCCGCGGGCTCCCGGTGCCGCCGTCCACAGACCTGCCTTTGGAGCCTCCGACTCTCCGGTAGCAGCAGCAGCAGCAGCAGCAGCAGCGCTCCTCCACCGCTCCACCCGCTCCGGACTCGGCCAGCCCCGCGACGGTGACGGTGAGTCGTAGCACCAGAGTCCCCGGCTTCTTCCTGTTGGAGGCCGCTCCTCGTTGCGGCCCCAACGACAACGGAAACCCGACGAGAAAAGGTCGGGTCTCCCGTGCAGGGAGAGATTTTAAAAGTTTCCCCCACCCCACCCCCGCCCCCCCACACACACACCCCAACAAAAAATAACAAAAACTACATTAAAACACAGACAGAAAATAATAAAACGCGGACATGTGGGGGGGCTTCCAGCAAGTGTGGGGGGGCTTCCAGCAAGTCCTCGCGTGTGGTGGTCAATAGTTGATTACGTCGAAGGTAATCATGACGTGGCCCCACCTGATGATCCGGTGGAGAAGTGAACGGGTTGATTGGAGTGCAATTGTGGAGGGCAAGCTAGGGATTAGCCAAGAGGTGTCCTCATAGCGTCCCAGTCGGGCCTGCGCGAGGCATCTTGTTTGTCCGGTGGTGAGGAGTGCCACAATGAAATGTTGGGTGTAAACCTGGACATGCTGATGGAGAACGATGTTGACTGCTGCACTGATGGCAGCGTGAAGTCCGGGGAGAATCTGGGAAAGGAAAAAAATCCTCGAGCCACAGGGTCCAATTTCACCGAGTAGTAAGCGACAGGACGCCGAACGTCGCCGTGGTCGTGCGTGAGGACTGCGGACGCACAGTCATCCAAGATAGTAACATAGAGCTGGAAAGGTCGGTCGTACAGAGGTCGTCCCACTGCCGGTGTGGTGGCAAGGGCCTGTTTAAGTGCATAGACTGCGGCAACCTGTTCTGCAGAAAGGGTAAAAGGGGCAGAGTTGTTTGGTGTAAAATGCGACGTTGGGATAAAAGTTCACAAGGCTCAGAAATGCTCGCATTTGTTTAGGAGTGCAGGGGGTCGCATGGGTAATGATGGGGTCAATCCACGTGGATGTCAAGGCTCTTTCGTTTGGACCGAGCAGTATGCCCAGGAACTTAACTTGCGACTGCCCCTGGACTTAAACCCCCACCCTCCTTTACAGTAGGGTCTCTCCTGTTGCTGTATCTACCGCGAGACCACCACGAATGCGCCATCCATCGCCTCTAACATCTTCTAATCCGCAACTCTGCGCTCGGATTATTATGTCCTGCTTTCCAAGCTGATCGAGGTTTTTGCAAAACACGTGGGGGGGCAAAATTATTTTGCAGGCCATTTCACAGACTTGGACTTCCCCCTTCTTGTTTCACCAGGGCTAAGTTGCAGTGTAGGCGCTGATCTCGTGCAGGCATGTGGAGAATGTTCCACCACACTCCTAACTTGTACCTTTCACGTGGGGAATCTTTTCCAGGCTTCAGACCCGCAATGTTGTCAATTCACCCGCTCCACAGGTGCTGTCTGACCCACTGAGTTACTCCAGCACTTTGTGTTTTGCTGAAGATTCCAGCATCTGCATTTCCTCATGTCTCCAGTTATGCTGCTTGTCCAGTTGAATTTCTGGATACTGGTGCATGGAGTTTGGCAATGATAATACCGTTCAATGTCAAGGGGAAGTGATTAGACACCCTTTCGCTGGAGATGGTCATTGCCTGGTACTTGGTGATGCAAATAATACTTGCCATTTATTGTGCTTGAATGGTAACTGGGACTTGCTGTCTGCAGGCATGGGTTGCTTCAATTTCTCAGGATTTGCAAGTGGCATTGAACATAGAACAGTACAGCACTGGAAGTGGCCCTTCAGCCAGCAATGTTTGTGCCAAACATGATGCCAAGTTAAACTGATCTTAACTGCCTGTGAATGATCCATATCCCTCTAATCCCTGTACCTCCATGTGCCTCTCTAAAAGTGTCTAAAAACAGCACTTAGTTGTCAATTGTTCCAAAAGCAGAACAGTAAAATTCTTACTGGCAAGAACCAAACCGGACTGTAAACACGGTACTCATAGATAACATAATAAACAAAATAAAAATCAAGAAATTAAAAAAAAAAAACATTAATGCATAAAACGACCAAAGTCCGTAATTGCAACCAAGAGAGCTGATAGTTCATTGTTTGTAGATTCATGAAGTCATAGTCATACAGTGTGGAAACAGGTCCTTCAGCCCAATTTACCCACGAATACCAACATGTCGCATCTGCACTAGTCCCAGCTGCCTGCATTTGGCCCATGTCGCTCTCAACACAACCTATTTATGGACCTGTCTAAATGTTTCTTAAACGTTGCAATAGTACCCGCCTCAACTACCTCCTCAGGCAGCTTGTTCCATAGACACAGCACCCTTTGTATTAGAAAGTTACTCCTCATGTTCCTATTAAATCTTTCCCCCTTCACCTAAACCTATGCCCTCTGGTTCTCGATTCCACAACTCTGGGCAAAAGACTGTGCATTCACCTGATCTATTCCTTTCAAGCTTTTCTACACCTCTATAAGATCACTCCATATCTTCTTGTGATCCAAGGAATAGAGTCCGAACCTGCTCAACCTCTCCCTGTAGTCCAGGCCCTCGAATCCTGGCAACATCCTCGTAAATTTTCTCTGCACCCTTTCCAGCTTGACAACATCCTTCCTATAGGGGGGTTGCACGTAAGGTCATCGGGTCAAAGGGCATGACACACGGAGCAGCACAATCCATGTGGAGTATAAGGCAGCTTCCAGCATATACTGTTAATACACAAAACGCGTACTTTCTTACCCGTGAAAAACTGCCAAAATGGTAATTTTGTGCGCTGTAAATAATTGTGGAAATCGGGGTAAGCGTGAGAGACATTTTTCCTACTTCAGACAAGGACTTTAAGCCTTCCATCACTGAGGATGTGTCTGGTAGACTCACTGTGGTGAATGTTAAACTGTGTTCATAGAAACAACATAGAAAATAGGTGCAGGAGTAGGCCATTCGGCCCTTCGAGCCTGCACCGCCATTCAATATGATTATGGCTGATCATCCAACTCAGTATCCTGTACCTGCCTTCTCTCCATACCCCCGATCCCTTTAGCCACAAGGGCCACATCTAACTCCCTCTTAAATATAGCCAATGAACTGGCCTCAACTACATTCTGTGGCAGAGAATTCCAGAGATTCACCACTCTCTGTGAAAAATGTTTTCCTCATCTCAGTCCTAAAAGATTTCCCCTTTATCCTTAAACTGTGATCCCTTGTTCTGGACTTCCCAACATCGGGATTCATTGTGTGTTCTGTTATTATATTCTCTGTCATGACTGCAAGGTACGTAATTTCGTTAAAACTAAAAGTTTGAATGACAATAAAGGATACTTTATACTACGACACTCCCCAGAGGTCAAGGTCAAAGGTCAAAAACTTTATTTGCCATTTGTGCTTACACACATAGGAACTCTTGTGCGGTTGTTCAGAGAGCCAAGTCAAGTTAAAAAAACACACAGAAGACACATAATCTATAAAAACATATACTTCTCTAGAACTAAAAAAGAAAGAAAATGCCTAAAACCCTATATAAAGGGGAAAGTGAGAGCATTGTAAATTACCCAAACCCTATAAAAAGTGTCGATTGCATTGTAAATTGCACAGGCCCAGGAGACAATATAATATGATGTACTATGAGGTAGGTCAGGACATCAGTTCATTTTGTTTTGGCCAAGAGTCTCACTGTGGCAGGGAAGAAGCTCTTAAAAAAGCGTGTGTTGTTTGTGACGTGCTGTCACTGTCTGGCAGGTTGTAAGAAGCTGCATGTAGTGTGTCTCTGATGATTCTCTCTGCTCTTTTTTGACAGCGCTGTGTATAGATTGTATCCATGGAGGGAAGTTCCGTTCTGATAATCCTCTCTGCAGTCTTTATGACTCTTTGCAGAGCCTTCATCTCTGTCTGTGTGGTGTTTCCATACCACACCGTGATGCCTGTGGTGAGGATGCTCTCTATCAGTCCTTTGTAGACCTGGGTGAGAGGGCGACAGTGCAGACCAGCTTTTCTGAGCAGCCTGATGAAGTACAGTCTCTGCTGTGGCTTTTTTCACTGTGGCAGCAGTGTTCAAAGTCCAGTTCAGATCTGATGTTACTTGTAATCCCAGGTATCTGTAACTGTCAGCCCTCTCCACCACAGTCCCCTTGATGATGAGGGGCTGCAGGGGAGGTGAATTTTTCCTGAAGTCCATTATTATTTCTCTTGTCTTGTCTGTGTTGAGGCTTAGGTCGTTCACCTCACCATAGGCAAGAATGTCGTTCACCAGACTCCTGTAGCCCGACTCGTCCCCTCCCTTGATGAGGCCCAGGATGGTGGTATCATCCGCATATTTAATAATGATGGTATTTTCCTGGGTGGAGACACAGTCGTGTGTGTACAGGGGGAAAAGTTTGGGACTGAGACAGCAGCCTTGTGGTGATCCTGTGCTGACGGTGAGCTCTGCAGACACCCTCCTTCCCATCCTCACCACCTGTGGTCTTTCAGTCAGGAAATCCAAGATCCAGTTACAGGCAGGAGTCGGGACGCCGAGGTCTGTCAGCTACTCAGTCAGCCTGCCCGGGCGAATGGTGTTAAACGCCGAACTGTAATCCAGGAACAGCATTCTGATGTATGTTCCTCTGCTGTCCAGGTGTTGTATTGTATTGTATTGTATTCAAATTTATTGTCATTGTCTCAATTTGAGACAACGAAATGAATTTCCCTTACAGGCAGTATCATAAAAAAATCACAAAAAAATAATAATAAATAAATAATAAATAAATAATACAACATATTAAAAATAAAATTGAAATTGAATTAAAAATTTAAAAATTTAAAAAAAGCACAAACACAGAAAGTCCACGACACAACATAACATAAATGGCACCCAGGTGAGGAAGGCACCATAGTCCAGCCTCCCCTCCATGTTCATCCGTGGTCGGGGCCTTCCGAGCACCTGCAGTCGCCGCCCCGGGTGGCCCGATGTTCAGGCCCTCACGCCGGGCTGGTGGGACGCCGACGCCGAACCCCGACGGTGAGCAGACTCCTCCTCAGCGACCCGACCTCCTGATCAGCCGCCTCCCGCTGCCGGAGTCCGCAGGTCGAGCCGGGCAGAGTCGCAGGACCCCGCGCTGTCCATCAGCGCCGCCCGCGTTGGGAGCTCCGCAAACCGCAGCTCCATGATGTTGGTGCAGCAGGTCCAGCACTCCGGGCTCCAGACGGCGACCCCCGGTAAGGCATCGCCAGCCCTGCGATGTTCCAGCGCTGTCCCGCCGCTGCTGGAGCTCCGGTCGATCCCGGCAGGAAAGGCCGCGCCAATCCAGGTAGGTAGGCCGCTGTGGGGGGAGGGGGGGGAGCGAGGACGCGACTCGAATAATAGTCGCGTCCTCACCAGGAAGCGGCTGAAGGACGGTATCCCCCGCACCGTGCCCTCTTCCCCCACATAAAAACACCAAAAAACACAAAAAAAACACACTTTAACATAACTAAATAAACAAAAAAACAAAAAGATACCGGGCTGTAGGTGGAGGCTGCTGGTACCAGCGCCACCGGAAGTACAATACGCAGGATGTGGTGTAGAGCAATGGCCACTGCGTCGTCCACTGAGCGGTTGGGGCGGTAGGCGAACTGGAGGGGGTCGATCCATGTGATTGATATGTGTGAGAACCAGTTTTTCTAGACACTTCATGGCAACTGGCGTGAGTGCCACTGGCCTGAAGTCATTCAGGGTGGATGGGTTTGGTTTTTATGGAACTGGTACAATGGTGGAAATTTTAAAAATACGGGGGACCACTGCTTGGTTTAAAGACAGATTGAAGATGTCTACATACACTCCAGTGAGTTGTTCTGCACAGGCCTTCAGAACTTTTATTTAATTTTTTTTTTTTTATTTTTATTTAAAGAAAATATTTATTCAATTATTAAAACATAATATTTACACTACAATAAAACAAGCCAGAACCCACCACCATAAATACAATACAAACATATATCCATAATAAACTATTATACAATTATGATACAATCCTTATTGAGGATACATTCAACACCCTGCGGAGCCCAGCGGTCCCGGAACTCCCTCAGGGTGCCCACAGTATTCACTTTCTAATCCCACCCAGGCACGAACGTAACCCCGGAAAAGGGGCAGGCAGCTGGCTCGGGTAGAGCCCTCCGCCGTCTGGCGCCGTGACTCGCGGATGGCCAGCTTGGCCAGGCCCAGGAGCAACCCAACCAGGACATCTTCAGCCCTGCCCTCTCCCCTACGCACAGGGTGTCCAAAGATGAGGATGGTGGGTGAAAAATGCAGCCAGAAGGCAAGGAGCAGCCCCTTTAGATATTCAAACAGTGGCTGCAGCCTCACGCACTCCATGTACACGTGGTACACAGACTCTTCCAGCCCGCAACAGTGGCAGGCGGCTGGCGAGTCTGTGAACCGCGAGAGAAACAGGTTGCAGGGAACTCCTCGGTGCAATACCCTCCACCCCAGGTCCCCAATGTAGAGGGGGAGAATCCCTGTGTAGAGGGACCCCCACCGGGGGCCCCCCTCGCGACCGGAAGGCAACACTGACCGCCACTTGGTGTCCGGACGGTGGACCTTCAGAACTTTAGGAGGGACGCCATCTGGTCCCACATTCTTGTGGGGGTTCACCTGCCTCAGAGCTTTCAGGGCCTGTGTGGGTGTCACCTGAAAGACAGTGTCCGTGGGGTTGCAGGGGGCTTTTGAGGGGGCGTCTGTGTTCAGTCTGTCAAACCTGGTGCAGAAGGTATTAAGGCTGTCTGGGAGGGTGGCATCCTGGGGGTCTGTGGTTGGTACTGTTTTCTTGTAGTTTGTGACTGCTTGGATTCCCTGCCACATACTGCGTGTGTTGTTACTTAGTTAAAAGCTTTCAAGTTTTTGGGAATAAGCCCTCTTTGCAGCTCTGATGGACTTCTGTAGCTTTCTTGTACTTTGATCTCCTGACTTAAAAGCTTCCTGCCTTTTCCTGATCTTCTGTTTTATGTTTCCATTGAACCAAGGTTTCTGGTTTGGAAACACACGCACAGTTCTGGGAGGGGCACATATAGATGTGTGCACCAGCTGATGTAGTCACTCACAGCCTCTGTGTATTCATGAATGTCATCTGTGGTCACCTTAAAGATGTTCCAATCTGTAGCCTCTAAACATCCCTGCAGGCTAGCCTGTGCACTGTCCGTCCAGGTATTAACAGTTCTGACTGTGACTGGCTGTGCCTTAAGCCTCTTGATGTAGGTGGGCTTGAGCCAAATTGCCAGGTGGTCAGACTTGCCGAAGTGGGGTATTGGTTCAGCTATAAAAGCATTTCTGATATTACTGTAGCAGTGGTCCAGTATCTTATTTCCTCTAGTTGGGAAAGTCACAAACTGATACAGTTTTGGTATGTTTTCTTGAGGTTGCAATGATTAAAGTCTCCCAGAATAATAAAAGCAGCATCAGGATATTTGTTTTCATGCTCATTAATAATAATAATAATAATAATAACTGTATTTGTTAAGCACCTTAAAAAACAACCAAAGCTGACCAAAGTGCTGTACAGAAAAAAAAGAAAACAAGCAAGACATCATAAAACAGGCAGAACAACAGAACATACAACTAACACGAGGCGCATAAATTACATACGAAAATCCAAACAATAAATTAAAATACATAAAACACGAGTACGAACCACGCAGCAAAACCAAGCAAATAAAGTAAATCAACAATTCAACACCTCACTGGTCTACAAAGGCCACGGAGAATAGATATGTCTTCAGGAGTGACTTAAAAACAGCTAGAGAAGGGGCCTGTTTAACGTGCAGAGGCAATTCATTCCACAATCTCGGAGCCAACACAGCAAAGGCACGGTCCCCTCTGAGCTTCCGCTTAGTCTTTGGCTCAATCAGGAGCAGCTGATCATCTGACCTGAGAGAGCGGGAGGGCGAATAAGGGTGAAGAAGCTCAGATAGGTAGGACGGGGCAAGACCACTTAGGGATTTAAAAGTAAATAAAAGAATTTTAAAACGAATCCTATACTAATCATTGATCATGTCATGTAGCTCCCTGAGTGCAGCCTCTTCTTTGGCGGAAGGGGAATATACACGACACTCACAATAATACATTGCAGTTCTCTGGGTAGATTAAACGGCCGTAGCTTCACAGTTAGATACTCCACATTCTCAGAGCAAGATTTAGAAATAAGCTTACAGTCGGTACACCAGGTTTGTTTGACGAGGACGGCCGTTCCTCCGCCGCGGGTCTTGCCGCAGTCCGCTGCGCTCCGGAACTCCCTGAAGGCCGTGTACCCGTCTGGTGTTATCGCCTCGTCCGGTGTCCTTTTCCCCAGCCATGTTTCACAGGCCTCCTGTAAGTCCCTCTACGTGGAGATCCGAGCATGGAGATCATCCATCTTATTTAACAGAGACTGGACGTTAGCAAACAGTATGACCGGGAGGGCCAACCTTCCACAGCCAACCAAGCGCCGGAGTCGCCGCTCAGCCCCTCCCCGTCTGCCGCGTCTCCGCCTGGGCCTGTCGTTGTCCGGGTGTCGGCCTAGCGTCTAGTCGCCGCAGCGTATTAGCTCAGGGTAAGGGTTTGACATGCTCGGGCCTAAATGTCCAAAAGGACTCCACTCTCTCAGCCGTAGTAGGGTCACCCGGTCATAGACGCCGTTTGCTGACCATGCTGTTACTGTAGTATGGCACAAAATATAACCATATAACCATATAACAATTACAGCACGGAAACAGGCCATCTCGGCCCTACAAGTCCATGCCGAACAATTTTGTTTCTGAGAGCTCCGCGACGTTGCCCTCTCAGGAGCGCCCTACCGTTCACCGTGTAGGTCCTGCCCATGTTAGACGTCCCAAAATGCAACACCTTCCATATCTCTATTAAATTCCATCAACTATTCCTCAGCCCACCTGGCCAACCGATCAAGATCCTGCTGCAATTTTTCACAACCATCTACAATACTACCCTCTTTTATGTCATCTGCTAACTTGCTAATCATGCCGTGTCCATTCTCATCCAAATCATTGATATAGATGACAAACTGTAATGGGTTCAGTGCCAAATCCTGAGGCACACTAGTAGTCACAGGCCTTCAGTCTGAAACGCAACCTTCCACCACTTCCTGCTTCCACTTCCTGCTTCCTTCCATGAAGCCAATTTTCTATCCATTCAGCTATCTTTCCTTGGATCCTATGTACTTTAACCTTCCAGAGCAGCCTACCATCCAGAACCTTGTTGAATGCCTTGCTGAGATCCATATACAGCTCTGCCCTCGTCAGCGTTTTTGGTAACATTTTCAAAAAAATCAGATTTGTGAGACATGGCCTCCCATGCTGACTTTCCTTAATCGGCCTTTGTTCATCTAAATGCATATATATTTTATCTCGCAGAATAATCTCTGGTAACTTTCACTGGTCTGTAGTTCCCACATTTTTCCCTGTAGCCCCTCTTGAATAGAGGCACAACATTTGCCACCCTCCAGTCTTCCGGCACCTTACCTTATTTAATGACAACTTGTAAATCTCAGCCAGGGCACCTGCAATTTCCTCTCTAGCTTTCCACCGTGTCCTTGGATATATTTGATCAGGCCCAGGACATTTGTCTATCTAGAAACACATCAGGACCTTCAGCAGCTCTGCAACCATACGGCTCCCAAGACACTTTCAGTGACAACTCAAAGTTTCTCTGTCCTTCTGTCTTTCTCTACCATAAAAACAGAGGAGAAATACTCCTTGAAGACCTTTCCCATCTCCTGAGGCTCCACACAGAGTTGACTGCTTTGATTCCTGAGGGGTTCCATTCTCTCTGTTTACCCTTTTTCTCATTATGTACTTATAAAATCTCTTGGGATTATCCTTAATGCTATCTACTAGAACTACTTTGTGTCTCTCCTGATTTCCTTGTTTAGCTCGCTTCTTAGTTCCCAAAACTTCTCCAATGATAGCCTTGATCCCAGCCGCTTATTAGTGGCTCATGCCTCCTTACTTTTGACCAGAGCCTCAATTTACCTAGTCATCCAAAATTCCTTCCGCTCACATGCCTTGCCGTTAATTCCAACAGGAACGTGCAACCGAAGGTGGGCACAATGTTCCTGCTGTGAATGACTCGTCACAAAGATGTCGTCCAGATAATGAAGACAAAATCAAGACTTGATCAAGATCAAAACCCCGCCCCACAGTGTCCATCAGGCATTGAAATGCCTGTGCGTCGTTCTTAAGGCCGAAGGGTACACGCACAAATTCGAAAAGTCCGAAGGGAGTGATGGTTGCTGTTTTGGGCACATTCTCCCTTAAATACTCCCCAAGGGCACCCGTGACCCCTACCACTCGTGATCCCCCCCCCCCAAGAGCCGAAGTGCATGGCCCACCACCAGGTGCCGCCACATTACTAAGCTAAAAATGTGCAAAATAAATAGGAGTTAAATATAAAAGAAAAAGACGAGGAGCGACTGTTGGCTGGCTGCTGTGCGCACAGCGCCGGAACCAGGAAGGTTCCTTGAGCCAAAGATTTGCACTGGACCTTCACACAACCTTTCCCCATCACGGCCGCTCTGCTACACCTTGGCCATTTTTATTTGCCACTCAACTAACCAATTGGGGTGCTGCAACCCATCAGCCGACTTGATGCTCCTAACTGCCATTCCTGCTCCAACCTTCTTAGGCGAGGTGTGTCTCCAACCACTGGTGTCTTTCCTTTATGTCAGTTTCCTTCAGTTTTACCAGGGTGCCTTGATGCCACACTCGGCCAAATGCAATTTTGATAGCAGAGGTAGTCACTCTTACCTCAAGTCAGGGTTCAGCTCTTTGGTCCAATGTTTGGACCAAGACTGTATGATGGGGTGTGTGGAGATGAATTGAGATGGAAAAATCCCAAATTGGCATGTGAGTAGTTGCTGATGTTTGGTTTGGTTTATTGTCATGTGTACCGAGATACAGTGAAAAGCTTTTGTTTGCATGTATATCCAACAATACAATCGAGCCATACACAACAACAAAAGGTAAAGCAAAGAAAAAATAATAGCAGAGTGCAGAATAATGTTTCCAGCATTTTAGCATAACAGTTCCACAGAAAATGTCCTGTGACCGCAATGAGGTAGGTTTGAATATTGGGACTACACTCCAGCTTATGGGAGAATTGTCAGAAGTCTGATAACTGAGGGAAAGAAGCTGTTCCTGAGTCTGGTGTTGCGTGCTTTCAAGCTTTTGTATCATCTGGGTTATAACCATATAACCATATAACAATTACAGCACGGAAACAGGCCATCTCGACCCTTCTAGTCCGTGCCGAACACATAATCTCCACAAGTCCCATATACCTGCGCTCAGACCATAACCCTCCATTCCCTTCCCATCCATATAACTATCCAATTTATTTTTAAATGATAAAAACGAACCTGCCTCCACCTCCTTCACTGGAAGCTCATTCCACACAGCTACCACTCTCTGAGTAAAGAAGTTCCCCCTCATGTTACCCCTAAACTTCAGTCCCTTAATTCTCATGTCATGTCCCCTTGTTTGAATCTTCCCTACTCAGTGGGAAAAGCTTTTCCACGTCAACTCTGTCTATCCCTCTCATCATTTAAAAAACCTCTATCAAGTCCCCCCTTAACCTTCTGCGCTCCAAAGAATAAAGCCCTAACTTGTTATGTATTGCCCAGAACAATAACCACAATGCAGTAAGTAATGTAACAGTAGTTTACCAATTAACTTCAAACTTGAAACATCATCGTAACTTAGAAAAGATGTCTATAGCCTTTCAGACCGTGTGTTGCACAAATCCCGCATTACCTCCACCATTAGATGGTGTTTCCAATCTATCGTGCAAATGCACACCCGTGACTTTCCTGGCCGGCAGTGATGCTGGTGTGTATGCGGGTAAGATGCCAGCACGCATGTGCGGAATAAACCGTTCAAAACGGTACACCTTGCCTGACGGAAGTAGGGAGAAGATGTAATGACCAGGGTGAGAAAGATCATTGATTATGGTGGCTTCTTTGTTATGTAAAGTGTAGATGTAGTCAATGTCTGGTCTGCGTGATCAACAGGACTACGTTCACAACCCTCTGCAGTTTCTTGTAGTTTTGGGCAGCGGTTCTCGCAAATCAAGCTGCGATCAGATCAGATCAGAATTAATGTATTAGCAAGTACGTACACATACAAGGAATAGTAAGATTAAACAAGAACTTACCAGTTTGAAGTTTAATCTTTATTTTATGAGGAGTTACGATGAGGGATTACGTGAAGAGCCCGTCAGCCCGCATGGGCATCAACCTTCAAAGCAGCGGTGTGGAGTCACAGACAGGAACCGATTGACCTGAGAATAGTAAGATTCAAGAAACTAGAAGTACCTGCTAGTTTTATGAAGAGGGGTTGTTCATATTTTACTTCGGAGTCACGTGAGTGACTACGTGAACATTTTAAAGCTCTGTGATTTCATGCCGTGGAAACGAGTCCATGCTTCACGTCTGCCTTGGCTGTGGGAGAAATTGTGTTAACATCATTTGGACATGAATTCGACATTGAAATCATGAAGTTTATTAACACAAATTATAACCCTTTTTTTGGGGGGGGGTTTGAATTAATTTACAGAATTTAAATTTTTTTCTGCAAACGTTCCAGGTTTCATTACTGGCTTATTATAAAATAATTGGAATGTTCTTTCCCCGGACCATCCTGCTGCTTCGAGGACTTGGTCTATAGGTACATCCAATTGTATTGCTGCCGATGTAGCTGCAGCCCTGGTGACCACAGAGTAAACGCTTACCTGCTATTAGCGGCTTTTAAACTGCCGCTGCGGGGGAACGTCTTTCCACCGCGTCTGACGTTTCGCAATGTGTGTAGCGTAATGTCACGCATGCGTCCTGGCGGGTTTCTTCACGTAGTCACTCACGTGACTCCGAAGTAAAATACCCTCTCTGCGTCATCGTTGCTATGTGGCATACAGAGGACAAGTTGTGCAACCTTAGACACTCAAAGAAACTTGTGTTGACCAGTCACAGGGTTCTTGAGTGTTGACAGATGGGCCCACAGCTTGTCAGTCCTACTGAACTCGTGGTCCTCTCTGTCTCTGGACACCCACTCTTTCCACTTGCTGGCTGAGATCTCTGTGTCATCCATTAACTGATAGACAGAGAACTCCTCTCCAACCTGGCCCTGTTCTCTGGGGTCCAAGAAAGGTAGGAGATGCTTGTATCTAAAAACAAGAACACAATTGTGGCCCTTAATTAGTAACTCTGCTATCATAAGATCAATGTACATATTTTTGTAGTTGAAGATGTTTTTAGCAAAAGTCATCTGCAGGGTTTGATGTATATGTTATACCAGCAATCACTTCATATGCTGCAACACATTGGCTACCATAATGAAGTACATGACTAAATTTTAAATGGTTTTAAAATGTGGAAGTCTTATCAAACATTTATAAGTTTTTTCATCGTTTAGTTACCTGCTTTTATAGTTTAGTTAAACATATACCTGTCTATGAGGTAGAGTATGTCACATACTAACACTACCATCTTCTGGTGCCAGTCAACAAAGGAAGCATGCCTCAGCACAGGCTCATCCAGGGTAGTCACTCCAGAGCATAGCCAACTGCCTCGCAGAAAAAGCCCCTCACTGCCATGAAGAACTTCTTGACCTGTTGAGGACTGATGTCACCGCCCTCCAACAAACGATTCAGTGTTGTCCTAGTTGTAAAGCCAATACTAAGCTTGTCATCTTCAATGAGAAATAAAGTACAAGACATTTGTATTGATCACTAACTATTTGTTTAATTCTACACAGAGTTTGAGAAATATACATTTCATATTAGATTAAATATACTGATAACCTTGTCCTTCTCTGCATGACCTTTGCTGGCAATGTGTCGCTTGATGTCGCTCTGTCCTTGATGAGCACACGAGACTTGAAGCCTGCATACTTCATTTCCAGAAATGGAAAGATGTGCTATCCTTCCTGATGAATGGCCATAATTCAGACTTGAATGTGCATTTATAAAATGCTGCACCAGCTCTGGCTTTTGGATTGAGTTGCCTGACCTTCTTTAGCTTATATAACCATATAACAATTACAGCACGGAAACAGGCCATCTCGACCCTTCTGGCCCGTGCCGAACACATAATCTCCCCTAGTCCCATATACCTGCGCTCAGACCATAACCCTCCATTCCCTTCCCATCCATATAACTATCCAATTTATTTTTAAATGATAAAAACGAACCTGCCTCCACCACCTTCACTGGAAGCTCATTCCACACAGCTACCACTCTCTGAGTAAAGAAGTTCCCCCCCATGTTACCCCTAAACTTCAGTCCCTTAATTCTCATGTCATGTCCCCTTGTTTGAATCTTCCCTACTCTCAGTGGGAAAAGCTTTTCCACGTCAACTCTGTCTATCCCTCTCATCATTTTAAAAACCTCTATCAAGTCCCCCCTTAACCTTCTGCGCTCCAAAGAATAAAGCCCTAACTTGTTCAACCTTTCTCTGTAACTTAGTTGCTGAAACCCAGGCAACATTCTAGTAAATCTCCTCTGTACTCTCTCTATTTTGTTGACATCCTTCCTATAATTAGGCGACCAAAATTGTACACCATACTCCAGAATTGGCCTCACCAATGCCTTGTACAATTTTAACATTACATCCCAACTTCTATACTCAAAGTCGCTTCTGGACACAAAGCTTCTCTCTCTCTCAAAGCTTCTTGACACAAGCTTCACTACTATCACTGCTGTCTGTGTTCGAAGACTCTGTTCCTCATCTGTTGTTCACCTTCATTACCTGGCATCTACAAAATGACAGGAATTAAGAGCATCATCACTTTGGGTTGTTTTTCAGTTATCCTGGCTCATGAAATATTAAATTTAATGGCCTGTTCCACTTGCATGCGTTTGGCGCGACCAAACGGAAGAGGAGTTTGCACTAAGTACGCGCGTGACGTCATTTGCGTCATACTTACCAATCAGCTGGGCAGGAGGCGGGCCGACTGATTTGGGCATCGCACAGCGTCGGGCGGTAATGTCATCATGCAACGCCACGCCAGGCGGTGATGTCATCACGGAAAAACAACACGTGCTAGGCGTACAACATCAAGATGCTGTGTCCGCCCGCAATGCGCCTGCGTGCATACGCGGGCTGACAGGCCGTCGGTGCGCAAAACTTTCAGACATTGCAGGAATTTCGGAGCCACGTGCGATGTCGGGACCAGCCCCGCACAACTCCTTACGCCTCCGCGCTCCTAAGTGGGACCGGCCCCGCGAGGTCCGTAATAAAAATAATAATAATAAATTTTATTTATGGGCGCCTTTCAAGAGTCTCAAGGACACCGTACAAAAATTTAGCAGGTAGAGGAAAAACATGTAAGGGGAATGAAATAAATAGTAGAGACATGACTAGTACACAAAGTAAAGACAGAATTCAATACAAAACACAACATGAGGCAATTAATGCACAGATGAAAAGGGAGGGGGACGTGAGGCTAAGGATAGGCAGAGGTGAAGAGATGGGTCTTGAGGCGGGACTGGAAGATGCCGTACGCCTCAAGCGACCACGAGGGCGCTTAATTTGCGAGCCAAGGTTACGTAAGTGGGACAGTCCCTTTAGTCTTGACATGCTACAAAAAAAATGTAGGCTCTACAATAAATAAACTATCTTGGAAGGCCGTAGTCTGATTAAAGTATACTAGACCAAGTGCAGACCCGTTGAGTCTGTTTCCCCAACGGCGTTTGCGGGGGGGGGTGAGAAGAGGGGAGGGAGGAGGAGGAAACGGGATAGATTTGGGAGGGAAAGGAGAGCGGGGTAGGGGGTGAGGGATGGGGAGAGAGCTTTGGGGAGAGGGGGGATGGGGAGGGAGGGATGGGAGGAGGGAGGGATGGGGAGAGGGGTGGGGGGAAGAAAAGAGTGGGGAGGGAGGAGGAGAGGGGTAGCGGGAGTGATGAAAGAGGGACAGAGGGATAGGGGAAAGGGTGTGGGGGGGGAGAGAGGAAGGGGGTGGGGTAGAGAGGGAAGGGGGGTGGGGGGAGAGAGGGATGGGAGAGAAGTGGAAGAGTGGGGAGGGAGGGGTAGAGGGGTAGCGGGAGTGGTAGAAGAGGGACAGAGGGGTAGAATAGTAGAATGGTTTCTTTATTGTCATTGTATCATGAACCATGTACAACGAAATTTAAAAATGTCAGCCAGTCAGTGCACCATTCAAACATTTCTAAAAGCTAACGATACATACAAGGTAAAATATTAAAAGATAAACTAAAATAAATATCACGAAAATAGCACGCATAAACACCCAACCCTCCATCCTTCTGTCGATTTCACAGTGTACCACAGTCCCTTAGTATGTCTCGCCCCTGCGTTCCTTGGCAGCTACATTTAGTGCTTTTATAGCAGTGGGGTAAAAACTGTTTTTTAGTCTGCTCGTCCTTGTCCTTGTAGATCTGTACCGTCTGCCTGACGGCAACAGTTCAAACAGGGAGTGTCCGGGGTGGGAAATGTCCTTTATGATACTCTGGGATTTTTTGGTGCAGCGGGAACTGTGTAAGTCCTCCAAGGTAAGGAGAGGGCAGCCGACAATCCTCTGGGCGTTGTCAATGGCCCTCTGGAGCACTTTCCTCTGAGCCGCTGTGCAGCTGGTGTACCACACGCATACACAGTATGTTAGTATGCTCTCAATGGAGCACCGATAAAAGGACAGCAGCAGTCTCTGAGTGATGTTGTTCTTCCTGAGCACCCTCAGGAAGTGCAGTCTCTGCTGGGCCTTTTTCAGCAGCGCAGTGGTGTTCACGCCCCACGTCAGGTCCTCCTCAATATGGATTCCCAGGAAGCGGAAATCCGCCACCCTCTCCACACAGTCCCCTCTGATAGTCAATGGTACCATGTCCGTTTTATTCTTCCTAAAGTCTATTATTAATTCCTTTGTCTTTAAGGTGTTGAGGAGCAGGTTATTTTCTTCACACCACACTGTCAGCTGCTCCACCTCATCCCGGTAGGCGTACTCGTCCCCCCCGGAGATGAGTCCCACCACCGTAGTGTCATCCGCAAATTTGACAATGGTGTTGCTGTGGTGGGCGGGGGTGCAGTCATGTGTGTAGATGGTGTAGAGCAGCCCTCAGTACGCAGAGCCGGTACTGAGGCTGAGGGCCGTGGATGTATGATGGCCCACTCTGACTCTCTGGCTGCGACCCGACAGGAAGCTATTTATCCACGTACAGGTGGAGTGTGGAAGTCCCAAGTCCCCCAGTTTGTCCACCAGTTTGTGGGGAAGGATGGTATTAAAAGCAGAGTTGTAGTCCACAAAGAGCATCCGCACGTAGCTCCCCCGCTGCTCCAGGTGAGACAGTGCAGCATGGAGAGCTGTGGCTACAGCGTCCTCTGTAGATCTATTTGCTCTGTACGCAAACTGGTGGGGGTCAAAGCTTCAGGGCAGGAGTGATGTGATATGACCCCGGACCAGTTTTTCAAAACACTTCATCACCACTGTGGGTAGGGGAAGGGGTGGGGGAGAGAGGGGAAGGGAGGGGAAGAGAGATGGGTGGGGGTGGGTGGGGGGTGGGAGAGGCGTGGGGTAAGGGGGTAGAAGTGGAAGAGTGGGGAGGGATGGGTAGGGGTAGTGGTGAAAGAGGGACAGAGGTAGGGGGAAGGGGGTGGTGGTAGTGGTAGAGAGGGAAGGGGGTGGTGGTAGAGAAGGAAGGGGGGTGGGCGAGAGAGAGAGATGGGTGGCAGAGGGAGAGGGGTGAGGAGAGGGACACATAGAAACATAGAAATTAAGTGCAGGAGTAGGCCATTCGGCCCTTCGAGCCTGCACCACCATTCAATATGATCATGGCTGATCATCCAACTCAGTATCCTGTACCTGCCTTCTCTCCATACCCCCTGATCCCTTTAGCCACAAGGGCCACATCTAACTCCCTCTTAAATATAGCCAATGCACTGGCCTCAACTACCTTCTGTGGCAGAGAGTTCCAGAGACTCACCACTGTCTGTGTGAAAAATGTTTTCCTCATCTCAGTACTAAAGGATTTCCCCTTTATCCTTAAACTGTGTCCCGCTTGTCCTGGACTTCCCCAACAACGGGAACAATCTTCCTGTTTCAGACAAATGCAATTCAGGACTTTTCTCTTCACAAGCAAAGACAGAATGACGGTTAGTGAAGAATTCGAATAATCGCTGAGCGTTCTCTGTGGCAACAATGTATTTGAGCATTGGGCATTGTGACATCACACGATGGAACGTTCACCAAGGGCTGGGGCTCCTGCAAAGGCATATTTAAATGAATCCATTCCGATTGGACATATGTGAACATTGGGCATTGTGACATCACACGATGGAACGTTCACCAAGGGGCTGGGGCTGCTTCTATGGGTGAGAAGCTATTTTTGAAATATTGGGGTGGGGGGGGGAGGTGAAGGATTTGATTAAAAACGTGTACTTAAACACAACGAAATGTAATGAGTGAAATCTCTACCGAAATATATGAGAGAGAGAGAGAGAGAGAGAGAGAGAGGGGGGGGGAGGAGAGAGAGGGGGAGAGAGAGGAAAAGCAAACGAACGGAAGGAGCTGATTAAGAGTGTGAATACCCTTTTTCCCCTTATTGAATGTAGAAATACCAAATGCAGGAGATCAGGAGAGGGTTTGTTACCTTTTACCCCCTCCCCCATCCTGCAAACCTGGCTATGGCTTATAGAAATAGAAAAGTACACTTGCTCTCTTGACGTAGAACTGCATACTGAACTGTCTTGAGTAGAGAGGCAATACATTATTTATGTGGGCCTAGGGGCCACCCTCCCCCTCCCTTAGCTATGTATTCAATTAGCATTGGAGTTATGTGTCCATGCACCTCTGAGAATTATGACAAAATTATTGCATTCATTGTAAATTAGGCCAGATTTAGGGCAAATTTAGTAACTTTTTATTTCTTAAAAGATAACTTCAGCCAAATATTCATCACAATAAGATTGTCATTAAGAGTATTTCAGGGCCAGGGACAATTTTTCAGTTATTACTATGCATGTTAAATACTAGTCTACTTGATCGTCAGAGTAGATTCATATCTAACTTAAACTAATATAACTTCTACCACTTGTTACTAAACATTGCACACCATATGGGAGCTCTATGACAGCTGTATTACTTCGGATCGATGGTTGTCGGTAGGTGCTTGGTTTCTTACTGCAGAAACGTTTCAGTTTTGCCGAAAACCAAGGAGGACGCATACGGCCCTTAATGAGATTTTGAGGAACATGATTTGTGACAATATTATGTAAGGAGTTTCTCAGCCACACCCAGTTGTCTTTTACGGATCTTTTATCTGGTTGCAGGTTGAAGAAATCTTTTCCCAGTTTTTTTGCTAAGACTTTAAATTCCTTATGCATTATTCTTATGCTTATGCATATTAATAGTGTGCAATGGGCTTAAGCCAATCAAATTGCTTGTTCTTTACGGGAAACCCGCCCACAGAAAACTATTCTCATTGGTGAGTGTGGATGAGATCAGGAAGCCTTGGGTGAATTGAATCGTTCGTGACTTTCTTTATCATCATCTCCATTTATTTATTAATTTGAGCGCGAGAAATTCTGCGATCAGCGTGACAGCATGAGAATTGCGTGGAATGCGTGAGTCTCACGCTTAACGCGTGAGAGTTGGCAGCCCTGTGTTCATACCACTGGGGTGTAAACTACCAAAATGAAATATGAGGTGCTGTTCCTCCAATTTGCGCTGGGCCTCACTCTGACAATGGAGGAGGCCCAGAACAGAAAGGTCAGATTGGGAGTGGGAAGGGGGAGTTGAAGTGCTGAGCCACCGGGAGATTAGGTAGGTTAAGACGGAATGAGCGGAGGTGTTCAGTTTATGGGAGTGACAGGAATGGCGGGTGTCCCTAACTCGCCTTTCTGTTATACCGGCAACTGATCTGCGGATTCCTGGTAGAGCAACACTGGCCAAGACATGCAAGCTATCCACATCCTTGGTTTTAGTCAGCCACTAATGCATCTGCAGCTGTCATTAAGGGCGATATCAACTTTTTTACCATGAGACGATCTCTCCCAAACAGAACAAGCATACTCTGTTGCAGAGTCGCACCACCATCATCTATTGTATCTACCTAGAAACGGTAGAGAGATGTCGGAGATGGTCCAAGTGAATTTAAGTGCAGGATGGAAATTAGTGTTGAAGTTGATGAAGTCAGTGAGTTCTACATGGGTGCAGTCGTCAATGTAACAGAGGTAAAGTTTGGGAATAGGGCCAGTGCACACCTGGAACAGGGATTGTTCGACGTACCCTACAAAGAGGCAGGCATAGCTAGGGCCCATGTGAGTGCCCATGGGAGCAGTCGAAGGAGAAGTTGTTGAGCGTAAGGACCAGGTCTGCTAGGCGTAGAAGGAAATTGAATGGTTCAGCGGTTGAGGAAGAAAGGGAGGGCTTTAAGACCCTCCTGGTGGGGGTGGAGGTGTAGAATGACTGGACATCCATAGTAAAGGTGAGGGAGTGGGGGTCTGCAAAATGGAAGTCATTGAGGAGACGAAGAGCATGTGAGGTGTCTTGGACATAGGTAGGGAGGGATTGGACTGGGTTATGCAGTCGAGTTATGTGGAAATTAATTTGGTGGGACATGAACAAGCAGAAACAATGGGTCTGCCAGGACAGTTCTGTTTGTGGATTTTGGGGAGAAGATAAAATTGGGCCGTGCGGGGCTGGAGAACGATAAGGTTGGAGGCTTTAGACGGCAGAGAGCCGGAAGTGATGAAATCAGTAATGGTGCTTCAGATTAAGGCCTGTAGCTCGGCTGTGCGGTGATGGTCCAAGGACAAGTAGCAGGAGGTGGGTGAAAGTTGTCGCCTGGTCTCAATTTGGTCGAGGTCAGCGTGCCAGACTACCACGGCATCTCCCTTGTTGGCGGGTTGGATTAACCTGTTGGGGTTGCCGCAGAGTGAGCGGAGGGCTGTATGTTCGGGGGGAGGAGATTAGAGTGAATAAGGGTAGTGGAAAACTCGAGGCGGTTGATGTCCCGCCGACATGTGGAAACGAAAAGTTCTAAAGAAGGTAGAGGGCCATCTGGGAGAATCTAACAGGAGGTGGTCCGTTGGAGACGGGAGAAGGGGTCATCATTGGCTGATGAGGACTCCTTCCCATAGAAAAAGGCCCGGAGGCGATGGAAGAAGAGCTCTACATCGTGGCTGACCCGGAACTCATTGAGGTGGGGGTGGAGTGGAACAAAGGTGAGGCCTCTGCTGAGGACAGACCGTTCCATATCAGAAAGGGGGAGGTCAGGGGGGATGGTCAATAGACAATAGGTGCAGGAGGGCCATTCGGCCCTTCGAGCCAGCACCGCCATTCAATGTGATCATGGGTGATCATCCCCAATCAGTATCCCGTTCCTGCCTTCTCCCCATATCCCCCGACTCCGCTATCTTTAAGAGCCTTATCTAGCTCTCTCTTGAAAGTATCCAGAGAACCGGCCTCCACTGCCATCTGGGGCAGAGAATTCCATAGGCTCAACTCTCTGTGAAAAAATGTTTCCTCATCACCGTTCTAAATGGCTTACCTCTTAATCTTAAATTGTGGCCCCTGGTTCTGGAATGTCCCAACATCGGGAACATGTTTCCTGCCTCTAGCGGGTCTAAACCCTTTAAAATCTTAAATGTTTCAATAAGATCCCCTCTCATCCTAAATTCCAGAGTATACAAGCCCAGCCGCTCCACTCTCTCAGCATATGACAACCCGCCATCCCGGGAATTAACCTTGTAAACCTATGCTGCACTCCCTCAATAGCAAGAATGTCCTTCCTCAAATTAGGTAACCAAAACTGCACACAATACCCCAGGTGTGGTCTCATTATGGCCCTGTACAACTGCAGAAGGACCTCTTTGCTCCTTTACTCAACTCCTCTTGTTATGAAGGCCAACATGCCATTCGCTTTCTTCACTGCCTGCTGTACCTGCATGCTTACTTTCATTGACTGATGAACAAGGACCCCCCAGATCCCGTTGTACTTCCCCCCCCCTTTTCCCAACTTGACGGCATTTAAATAATAATCTGCCTTCCTGTTTTTGCTACCAAACCTCACATTTATCCACATTAAACTTCATCTGCCATGCATCTGCCCACTCCCCCAACCTGTCCAAGTCACCCTGCATTCTCATAGCATCCTCCTCACAGTTCACACTGCTTTGAATGAATGAAAACTTTATTGTCATTCAGATATACACCTAGACACAGTGCACCTTGAACGAAATTTCGTTGCATTTTACTCTCCAAAATCAGTTAATAGTTAAAAGTTCCAGGTGCGTCCATAAAAATGCCTCATGCGCATGGTTCTGTAAAATAAATATATATTAAAAAGTTTTTAAAAGTGACGATATTTAAAAAGTTCTAGCCTCGGTTTTGTTGATTGTTCAGTAATCTTATGGCCTGGGGGATGAAGCTGTTGCAGAACCTAGTTGTCCCGCTCTTCATGCTGCGGTACCTCCTCCCAGAGCTAAGCAGTATGAACAGTCCAAATTGTAGGTGTCTGGGGGCTCTGATAATGCTCTAATCAGACAGCGCTTGTACCCCATGTCCATGATGGAAGGAAGAGAAGTCCCAATGATTTTTTCCGCTGTCCTCACCACTCTCTGAAGACACTTCCAGTCCGCAGCTGTACAGCTGCCGCACCACGTGGAGATGCAGCTGGTCATGACCGACTCAATTGTGCTTCTGTAGAAAGTGGCGAGGATGGGAGGGTGGAGGTGTAAACTTCTCAACCTGCGGAGGAAGTACAACCGCTGCTGTGCCCGTTTTGCCAGAGATGTAATGTTTGAGGACCAGGTTAAGGTGTCCATTATATGCACCCCCAGGAACTTGATGCTTTTCACCTGCTCCACTGCAGAGTTGTTGATGCAAAGTGGAGTGTGACTGGGCTGAATTTTCCTTCTGAAATCGACGACAATCTCCTTGGTTTTGTGACAACTGCAAATTTGCTAATGTTACTTTGAATCCCTTCATCCAAATCATTGATGTATATTGTAAATAGCTGCGATCCCAGCACCGATCCTTGCGGTACCCCACTAGTCACTGCCTGCTTTTCTGAAAGGGACCCATTAATCCGTACTCTTTGTTTCCTGTCTGCCAACCACTTCTCTATCCATGTCAGCACTCTACCCCCAATACCATGTGCCCTAATTTTGCCCACTAATCTCCTATGTGGGACCTTATCAAATGCTTTCTGAAAATCCAGTTACATCACATCCACTGGCTCGCTCTTGTCCATTTTCCTAGTTACATCCTCAAAAAATTCCAAAGATTAG
The DNA here is from genome assembly GCF_028641065.1 of Leucoraja erinaceus. Classification (NCBI taxonomy): domain Eukaryota; kingdom Metazoa; phylum Chordata; class Chondrichthyes; order Rajiformes; family Rajidae; genus Leucoraja; species Leucoraja erinaceus. The sequence continues at coordinate 185,919 of NW_026575814.1, read as the reverse complement.
TCAAGCATGATTTCTCCTTCGTAAATCCATGCTGACTCGGACCGACCCTGTTACTGCTATCCAAATGTGCCGCTATTTCATCTTTTATAATCGACTCCAGCATCGTCCCCACCTCCGATGTCAGGCTAACTGGTCTATAATTCCATTTTTCTCTCTCCAGCCTTTCTTATGTAGCGCCTCTTTGCCCTCTACATGAGCTGCGCCCCAGGTTCGTAAACTTTAATTCCCTTATAGGTGTTAGTTAACCCTTAATTAAGTATTTATGCACTCTTTTAATTTGGACAATAGGGCACCTTTAATTTCAATATTAAATGGTATACCTTACTGTAGAAACAGTTAAAATAAATCAACTGACAACTATGTTCCAATGTACCTTCACATTTATTCTATTAATTAAAATAAAATATATGTTGGCCAAGGAAATACAAAATAAAATATCAATAACCAAAATATGGTGTTTTACTGGTGTTTCTCACACAGATATTCAATCAACACCAGTCAATAAATCAATCTTTTATAGTACCTTTAAGTATTAATTGCTATGTGGGCCCACACACTCACTCACTTAATTGCTATGTGGGCCCACACACTCACTCACACAAGCCGGCAACATGAAAAACAAAACAAGAATAACCCCACGTTGCAGGCCTGGTCGAAGCTGCAGAGCGTCGCGGCCAAATACAGTTGAAGCCGACAAGTGCACAGTGCAGAAGCTCACAAGATGGCGGGCGAAAGGCACGTTGCTGGTGATGACGGCTGGCGGGCGAATGGCGAGCTGCTGGCGAGTTGGCTGACCAGAGAGGACCCCATGTGGCAGAAATCTTCCTTCTCCCTCGTTATCTCCAGGGCTCAGCTAACCGCTGCTCTCACTCTCCCCGTAATCACAAAGTCCAAACAGCGACAGTCTTTAATCCACACCTCCGAACTGAAGGGGTAGCAGCTAGGCTACGGCTAACTACGCTAATGAATGAAGGCAGCGGCAGAGGAAAAGCCTTCAGCTCACAGTCCAATTACCACGTTCTCTGTAAAAGTCTTTATCTTACCTCACCGCGAGGAAAGATATTTAAACTTTACTGACCGAGTAGGATAGTCAAAACTTATTTTTCTCAGTCTCTGTTCTTCGTATTTCTCTCTGCTCCGCCCGCGGACTTCTTCTGTCACTCTTCCGTTCATCGATTACCCGCAATCCCCAGCTCCCGCCCCCAAACCAATCACCACACAGGAAAAATGATCTAACTCATTAACAACAAATCAAATGCATTTAAATAATAATAATAATAATAAATTTTATTTCATGGGCGCCTTTCAGACATCTCAAGGACACCTTACATAGTAATCGGAATAAAAACATATAATCGGAATAAAATAAGTAATAAAGACATCACAGAGACACAAATTAAAAACAGAATTCAATCCGAAAACAGAAAATCAAAAACACAGTGTGAAGAGAGAGCAGCGGCAGCCAAAGCGCGCCAGCGTCCACTCTCTCTTCACGGCAGCCATCATGGACACAGACTTACAGGATTACAATTAGACAAAAAAATCATCCCCCCACGGTGGATAGCACTGGGGGAAGGCCCAATGTCCAGTCCCCAACCCCATGTTCACCCCAAAGTCAGGCCTATTGAGGCCACCGCAATTGCCTCTACGGAGGCCCGATGTCCCTGGCCGTTCTCACCCGGTGGTCTTGCCCGGCGTTGGGAGAGGCCTTTCGGCGGCTGAGCCACCTGGAACGGCGGCTTCCTGGTTGGAGCCCGCGGCTGCCGAAGCCGACGCCGATGAAAAAGTCGCCTCTCCACACTGCCGCCTCTCCGCACGCCCCCTCTCCGCTCCGCACCCCGGAGATGTTGCTCTCGGCGGTCCAGCTCACCGGAGCTCCAGCGCGGCGACCCAGGCAAGGCATCGCCCGCTCCGCTCCAGCGCCCCAGCGCTGTGCCGAGGCCGAGGTGCTGGGCGGTCCCCGCCAGGAAACGGCGCTCCACGCCCGCTGGTAGGCCACGAGGACGGGTCGACGGGCAGCCCGGAGAAAAGGCTGCCACACCGACCAGGTAGGGACCTAGAAATAAAGTTACACCTACCCCCCACATTAAAAAGACCATATCCCCTACAAACAAAAAACAGGACTCACTAAAAACTACTAAAAAAAAACGAATTTAAAACGGACGGCTGCTGGCTAGCAGCCGTTCACCAAGATGGCTCCTCCATCCACATAGGTTGTATGCTGTTTACCACACATGTTCACCAAGTACACTGCAGAAAACTATTTAAAGGGGCAGTAGTGCATATCAATGTGAACCCGCTAATGACATCAAAACACATATTCACAGCAAAACTTATATAAATCTCTTAATAAGAAAAACTAATGAAATAGTCATGGATATGAAGTTACACAGGGCTACACTTAAAAAGTGAACACACAGCAGGGGTAAGGTTTGGGGTCGGATGAGGGCAGGTGTGTAGATGAAGGCCGAGGCGATGTCTGGTGGGTGGATGGTGGGTGTTAAGAGAGATGGGGGGCTTGAGGACTATTGTATGGGTGGGGAGTAGCTGCGGTCACCCGGCTAAAAGAGGCGGGGAAGACCCAGTGGAACCCGCACTGAGGTTCCCTGTGGGAAGGGGGAGCAGTAAGACCCAGTACAGTCAGGCACCGTGGTGTGAGAGTCTACATCGTGGAGACTGTGGGCCCGGTGCTGAGCCTGGGACTCAGGTAGGGCGACGGCTGCAGCCCACTGGTGGGCAGTGGAGTTGCGATGGTCAGCAGAGTTGCTGATGGAGGCCCGCGAGGTGTGTCGTCCAGGTCAGCGGATGAAGCATCGGTAGTCCCGGTCAGGTGAAGGTTGACGGCAGCAGCATCTTCAGCGGTCTGGGCCTAGGGTGGGCCGGTCTGGAGGGCGAGCAAGTTTGTGATCCTTTGTGGAGTCCAAGTAGGAAAGGAAGCGTTTGTTGAAGGCGTGGATCTGGCGTTGGATAATGTGCAGTTGGGGGTCTCTTGCAGGTGTGGATGAATGAGCTTTGGGAGAGTCAGATTGAGGGCCTGTTTGTGTTGGCACATCGCAGGCGGTGTGGAACGCAGGGCACGGAATGAGAACTGTTGTGAAAAATGGTAGATCGACTGTCGGAACCTATAGTCCGGGTTGGGTCCAAGCTGGGATTTCTGGAACCGGAGCTGGAATCCACGAGGTAATAGAGGCGCAAGTATGTCCCGAGAAAACAAATGTGGCCGTGGTAATGGGTGTGGGTTAAGATGTGGTCATAGAGTCGGAGGGAAGGAGGAATAATAATAATAATAATAATCTTTATTTATATAGCACTTTTCAACAAAACCAGTATTTGAACCAAAGTGCTTTACAGAGATTGATTAAATTAATTGAACAGATCAAATGTCAATCACAGAGGGGGAGCAGTGGTTGTTGAACTCTCGACGGACAGAGGAGGAAATCTTCGTCAAAGTGGACATACCTTGAGGAGATTTCACAGTGGAGTGGACAAAATGTGTATGAAAGTCTGATAATGTTCTGAACGCTCAGAATGGCCCTGGGAATGATGATGTCAACAAAATTCAATTATTAAAAGTAATAATATTTACAAAACAAATGCCCACTACCAGATGCAAAAATAACCATATAACCATATAACAATTACAGCACGGAAACAGGCCATCTCGACCCTTCTAGTCCGTGCCGAACACATAATCTCTCCTAGTCCCATATACCTGCGCTCAGACCATAACCCTCCATTCCCTTCCCATCCATATAACTATCCAATTTATTTTTAAATGATAAAAACGAACCTGCCTCCACCACCTTCGCTGGAAGCTCATTCCACACAGCTACCACTCTCTGAGTAAAGAAGTTCCCCCTCATGTTACCCCTAAACTTCAGTCCCTTAATTCTCATGTCATGTCCCCTTGTTTGAATCTTCCCTACTCTCAGTGGGAAAAGCTTTTCCACGTCAACACTGTTTTCCACGTCAACTCTGTATGCCAAATATTCTTTACACTAAATATTAAATAAGTATTTTACAATCCTGGTCCAGGATGTATTCATTCCCCCGCAGTCCCCAGCGGTCCCGGAATCCCCCCACGGTGCCCGTGGACACCGCGTGTTCCTATTCGAGGGACAACCTCAGGCACAGGCGTAAAGAGGCCGGCAGTCGGCTTGGATGGAGCCCTCTTCTTCCTGGTGCCGTGACCCATGAATGGTCAGCTTGACCAGGCCCAGAGGCAAAGCAACTAGGACATCCTCTGCTCTATCCACTCCCCTATGCACTGGGTGGCCAAAGTGAGGATGGTGGGACTGAAGTATAGCCAGAGGCAAGGAGCAGCCCCTTCAAATACTCAAACTGGGCCTGCAACCTCACACACTCCGTGCACATGGAACACAGACCGCAGAAGTGGCAGGCGGCTGGCGAGTCTATGAACCGGCTCAGGAATTGGTTGCATGGGACTCCTCAGTGTAGTACAGCGTATATATCAGGTCCCCGATATATAGAGGAAGAATCCCTCTATAGAGAGGCCTCCACTGGGGGTTCTTCTCGCAACTGGATGGTAAAATGGACTGCCACTTTGGATTGAGGCAGTGGGCAAGGGTGTGGAATGAATGGTGTGGAGGAGTCGGTACAGAGGGTGCCTCCCTCGTCTCGGAAGGGTATGAAAGGTGCCGGTGAAAGACAGCTCAGGTTGTGTGGGACTGGCTCCCGAGGTGTGGGTCCAACCAGTACATCGGGCTGAGCGGGGGTTTAGCTCAGCCTGAAATACACCATCTGATGGCCGCCAGTGGAGTTAGCTGATAATGAGTTCGCGCCTGACTGATGGCCTGAGATACACAATTAACAAACACACGGGACGTTGATCACCCTTTTCATCCTGGCACGGTGCTCCATGCAGCTACTTTGGATTAAGAACTGGACTCCCTGCACCCCCAATATCATCTGTGCCCTGGGCACCCCCAGCGCCAGGCTCTTTCTCAGACACACCAATAATGTATTAATGTCTGTCCCTGGACTTCTCCACAACATCAGGCTCTGTCCCTGGTGCCCAGGATATTTCTGCAATAACACCTTTCTTTATTACTGTGACATTTATTCCTCTTTCTACTTTACTACAGCATAAACCTTGGCTGGTCAGGAGCCAAGGAACTGTGCAGATTACCTAAAAGGTATCTGTTAGTTGCTCCACAATTGGAAATGTACCGTGTGGATTTTAGGTGAAGTCTCTGGGTCAGCTGGATGTTTGCAGAGAGGCAACCCAGTGAATCCAGATAATCTCTCATGGTCTATTGCCAGTGAGTGAAATATGCAAATCAATGTATTACTTAATACATCATCCAGTAACGATCATCATTGTTCTAACGGTTAATTTGTTTAACAATAAATAAAAACAAAATCCATTGATAACAAGTTTATAGAATAAGTTTAATTTAATTGACAAGTATACTTGATTTTCTGCACTGTTCCAACGTGCTATAGTGAAAACAAGGAACTTACGAATATGCATTTGGCAGGATCTTTGACAAAATCACAATCAAAACAGCCATTGAAAATTTAAAACCCTAATTCAGAGTTTGTGCACAATGTGGGCTAAAAGTTTTGCCTGAAGCCATTCAAAGCAATTTATTTTCTTCTCAGACTGAGAATATGGGTGGGGACATCTAGATGTGCCCATTGGAAGCATTACCATCTCTAATGTATAACCATATAACCATATAACAATTACAGCACGGAAACAGGCCATCTCGGCCCTACAAGTCCATGCCGAACAAATTTCTTTTCCCTTTAGTCCCACCTGCCTGCACTCATACCATAACCCTCCATTCCCTTCTCATCCATATGCCTATCCAATTTATTTTTAAATGATACCAATGAACCTGCCTCCACCACTTCCACTGGGAGCTCATTCCACACCGCCACCACTCTCTGCGTAAAGAAGTTCCCCCCTCATATTACCCCTAAACTTCTGTCTCTTAATTCTGAAGTCATGTCCTCTTGTTTGAATCTTCCCTATTCTCAAAGGGAAAAGCTTGTCCACATCAACTCTGTCTATCCCTCTCATCATTTTAAAGACCTCTATCAGGTCCCCCCTTAACCTTCTGCACTCCAGAGAATAAAGACCTAACTTATTCAACCTATCTCTGTAACTTAGTTGTTGAAACCCAGGCAACATTCTAGTAAATCTCCCCTGTACTCTCTCCATTTTGTTGACATCCTTCCTATAATTGGGCGACCAAAATTGTACACCATACTCCAGATTTGGTCTCACCAATGCCTTGTACAATTTTACATTACATCCCAGCTTCTATACTCAATGCTCTGATTTATAAAGGCTAGCATACCAAAAGCTTTCTTTACACCCTATCTATATGAGATTCCACCTTCAAGGAACTATGCACGGTTATACCCAGATCCCTCTGTTCAACTGTATTCTTCAATTCCCTACCATTTACCATGTAAAAGAATCAAGGGCAAGACTCACTGATTTCTGAAATTGCAATGCATGAGAAACTTCAACATAAATTACTATTTAAAGCATTTGAAAAGGGAAAATTGGTCAGGTCTATAAGGGGATAATTATATTTTCCTTAAAAGGAAATAGTTGAAAGCAATATTGATGTTCTTGCTTATTATAAGGAAGGAAGTTTTGAGGAAGTGAAATTTGACAGTGACAATTCCTCTCAACCCATTAATATTGCTTGCTGGATTCTTGTTCAGTTTCAAAGAATGAAACAGGCATAATATTTTGGCAAAGTCAGCGTGCTGCAATGAAGAGACACCGTGCCAATAAATAGAATCACATGAGAGCACCTAATTTTGTATTGGACAATAAAGTTTCTCCAGGGCTCAGGATAAAGAGAAAATGCCAATTAAAAGAAAATGTACATTGAACAGTATGAAGAGACTGAGGACATAAGGTAACAACAAATACACTATCAAATGGAATTTAAATATTTCTTTTTAGCAGAGTCAGTAAAGTGTAGGTCAGAATAGTAATTTGACTGCCCTCTCTTGGAGATAGATAGGTAGGTAGAGAGAGAGTGAAAGAGGTAGAAAGGAAGGGAGAGAAAGAAAGAAAGAATGAAAGAAAATATTTTGGTGCCATTTCTGTCTCCCCAGCACAGGTCCCTATTGTTCTCCGGGGGGAGGGGGGCACTGGTTCCCCTTTCTCCTTCGTGTCCTTGGTGCCCAGGTACTCCGACCTCGAGGTTCCATGTCCCTCCTCATTCTTGGTCAATGCCGGTGGCTTGGGCCCGGGTTCGGAGTCCATGGTGCAGGGGCCTACCAGTCCTACCTGTAGGTCTTCCGTCTATGGCCTTCGGCAGGCGATTCTCCGTCCGCGGCGGCCGGCCATCTGTCGTCACACCACGGCGAGCAATCTGCGAGGGGCAATCCGCCGTGACCGTTTCACCTCGGCTGCCCTGAAGATTGCAGCACACTGTGGGAAGTGTGGTCGTGGTCTTAGAAACATAGAAACATAGAAATTAGGTGCAGGAGTAGGCCATTCGGCCCTTCGAGCCTGCACCGCCATTCAATATGATCATGGCTGATCATCCAACTCAGTATCCCGTACCTGCCTTCTCTCCATACCCCCTGATCCCCTTAGCCACAAGGGCCACATCTAACTCCCTCTTAAATATAGCCAATGAACTGCCCTCAACTACCCTCTGTGGCAGAGAGTTCCAGAGATTCACCACTCTGTGTGAAAAAAGTTCTTCTCATCTCGGTTTTAAAGGATTTCCCCCTTATCCTTAAGCTGTGACCCCTTGTCCTGGACTTCCCTAACATCAGGAACAATCTTCCTGCATCTAGCCTGTCCAACCCCTTAAGAATTTTGTAAGTTTCTATAAGATCCCCTCTCAATCTCCTAAATTCTAGAGAGTATAAACCAAGTCTATCCAGTCTTTCTTCATAAGACAGTCCTGGCATCCCAGGAATCAGTCTGGTAAACCGTCTCTGCACTCCCTCTATGGCAATAATGTCCTACAGATTTGGAGACCAAAACTGTGCGCAATACTCCAGGTGTGGTCTCACCAAGACCCTGTACAACTGCAGTAGAACCTCTCTGCTCCTATACTCAAATCCTTTTGCAATGAAAGCTAACATACCATTCGCTTTCTTTACTGCCTGCTGCACCTGCATGCCTACCTTCAATGACTGGTGTACCATGACACCCAGGTCTCGCTGCATCTCCCCCTTTCCCAATCGGCCACCATTGAGTCTTGTTATTAAGAGACTAGCATTAGGCAGACCAACCCCTTTCCAGGATGAAGATGGGGAAGATTAAATAGTAAAAGTCTTTAAGTACTCACGATTTGTTGACAAAATTAGGGTCTGCATTGGATGTTGCATGTGGTATTATATCTGGTTACCAGTGTGTACATGTGTGGAAAAGTAATGCTACCAGAATGCAGAAATCCAAGTCAAATTTGCACTGAAGAGCAGATTCTCTGACACATTCCATGAGATGGCAAGTCACCAGATGGACACAAAATGATGGAGTAACTCAGCGGGACAGGCAGCCACAAGCAACTGACATATTCTCCACAGTGGAGCAATCAAAGTAATGAATCATGCAGAAAGTGTTGCAACAAGCTATTAATTTACAGGGCTTGAAGTTGAGCTCTGGTGGTCTGGGGCTTTTGAGAGCTGGAGTAACTTTGTCCACAATTACTTAATAATATAGTACACTGTAACTTTTTTGTACAATATGATCTCCTCTGTATGATATATATGTAACCAAATGCAACCCAGATTACTTGTGTGTTTTTGGGTAAATATATTAATTGACTGTGAACTTCAAAAATGATCTAAAATAAAATCAGAAAGATGCATGTCAGTTTCACTCAAAATAAAATGTTTTAATATCTAAGAAATGCAAAGCAAACCTAGTCGTTTCTTTATCATCATGTAGGGGCAGATGAACTCGGGATAAAGGGAAATCTTAAACTTATTCCCAATTGTGGACAACAGCTCAGATTAAAAATAAAAGAGCAAAGAATTGATATATCCAGGTCAAGGTTCATATCCATACTATAAGAGATGGATTCTCAAACTTTCACATGGCACAATTGGAGTTAAATGTTAATCCTGCACATTAACTAAACAAACAAATATTTGCTGAATCTTGTGATCATAAGTGATAGGAGTACAATTAGGCCATTCGGCCCATTAAGTCTACTCCGCCATTCAATCATGGCTGATCTATCCTTCCCTCCTAAACCCATTCTCCTGCCTTCTCCCCATAACCTCTGGCACCCATACTAATCAAGAATCTATCTGTCTCTGCCTTAAAAAATATCCACTGATTTGGCCTTCTGTGGCAAAGAATTCCACAGATTCACCTCCCTCTGACAAAATAAATTTCTCCTCATCTTCCTAAAACGAACGTCCTTTAATTCTGAGGCTATGGCCTCTAGTCTTAGACTCTCCCACCGTGGAAACAAAATCTCTACATCCACTCTATCCAAGCTTTTATTCAGTATGTTTCAATGAGGCCTCTTTCCACATTCTTCCAAATTCCAGTAAGTACAGGCCCAGTGTCGATAAACGCTCATCATAGGTTAACCTACTCATTCCTGATAATCTAAAATCATGCCGTCAGCTATGCATACAAGATTGCAAACTACTTAATGCACTCGCTGCCCACATAAGTAATAAGCATAGAACCTATTCCCCTTTTAAGGATAGACACAAAAAGTTGGAGTAAATCAGCGGGTCAAGCAGCATCTTTGGTGTCGACCCGAACAGTTACCTATTCCTTTTCTCTAGAGATGCTGCTTGACCCGCTGAATTACTCCAGCTTTTTGTGCCTATCTTCGGTTTAAATCAACACCTACAGTTCCTTTCTACACTGCCCCTTTTAAGGAATTGTGTTCTTGACATGCACAGACAAGCTGGCCTCTCCACACCTTGCAAATAGAGGCTGTGCGATTCTATGAGAACACTCCCCAGGTCAGTTGAAAGCCCCTAGGCAAAGGCAGCCTGGAACATGAAAGTGCTTACTCCAGCTCTACATATCATGATGTTGTCACATCATAAACCACTGTTTGACACATTATATAAATGTAATATTGGTATTATTCAACAATATTCCCAAAGAATTAAAATTGAATCTGAATCTTGAATCTGAATCTGAATCTGAAACACCAGTGCCTGCAGAGGATAGACACAAAATGCTGGAGTAACTTCGCGGGTCAGGCAGCATCTCTGGTGAGATGGATGATGGGTGACGTTTTGGGCCGAGACCCTTCTTCATCTCTGTTTGCTTTGTTGTTACCTTGTCCAAACTAACAATGATCTATTCTACATTATCCTTGATCTCCATTCCGTTTATCCCATTTTCACACCTGACACTTCATTATCTACACACTCCTTACCTATGTACATCCCTCTCCCTGATATAAAAACTTTAAAAAAAAATAATAAAAATAAACCCTGGATTACGGGCAGAGGAATTGTTGCCAAAATGGCAACCTGTGTTTTCAATTTTATTGAGGAGTCCAGTAAACTAGTTCAATAGCTTTACAGGAGAATAAGTGTACACCACTGTATTAATTTTTAGTTTAGAGGTACAGCTCCGAAACAGGCCCTTTGGCCCACTGAGTCTATGCCATTTGCCGATCCCCCATTCATACTAAATCTATGTGTTACCCAACTTTCTCATCCACCCCCTCCCTACACACGAGGAGCAACTTACTACGGCCAATTGGCCAATTAACCTACAAACCGGCAGATCCTTGAGATGTTGGATGAAACCAGAACACGCACGTGGTCACAGGGAAAACATGCAAACTCCACACAGGCAGCAGAGAATAGGATTAACCTGTTTTTACAAAATGTTAAATGGTCAGCTCGACATAGATTACAAGACCTACACCAAACCCAAACCAATTAGGAGCAGACGAGGGCATTCGATCCAATTTGTGATCCCAGCTACAAAGTGTACAGCAATTCATTCTTCCCCCGCACAATTAAAGCATGGAATAATCTCCACCCTTCTATTGTTACTCAACCAGATGCAACTAAATTTAAAGTAGCTCTTTCTTCCCAATAACCCTTTCTGGCTTAAGCCCTCCCTTCACCACCTCCAGTTTAAATTCCATTTGGAATATTTTGGAGGACCAAGATACCAAGAACCAAGAATGGTACAGCACAGGAACAAGCCTTTTGACCTACAATGTCTGTGCCCAACATGCTGTTACGATAAACTAATCTGCTCTGCCTGCACATGATACCTATCCCTGCATAACCACGTGCCTATCTAGAAACATAGAAAATAGGTGCAGGAGTAGGCCATTCGGCCCTTCGAGCCTGCACCGCCATTTAATATGATCATGGCTGATCATCCAACTCAGTATCCCGTACCTGCCTTCTCTCCATACCCTCTGATCCCCTTGGCCACAAGGGCCACATCTAACTCCCTCTTAAATATAGCCAATGAACTGGCCTCAACTACCCTCTGTGGCAGAGAGTTCCAGAGATTCACCACTCTCTGTGTGAAAAAAGTTCTCCTCATCTCGGTTTTAAAGGATTTCCCCCTTATCCTTAAGCTGTGACCCCTTGTCCTGGACTTCCCCAACATCGGGAACAATCTTCCTGCATCTAGCCTGTCCAACCCCTTAAGAATTTTGTAAGTTTCTATAAGATCCCCTCTCAATCTCCTAAATTCTAGAGAGTATCTAAAAGCCTCTTCAACACCACTATCATATCTGCCTCCACCACCACCCTTGGCAGTGAATTGCAGGCACCCACCGCTCTGTAAAAAGCTTGTCCCACTCATCTATAAAATGTGCCCATTTCACCTTAAAGCTGTGCCCACTAGTCTTTGACATTTCCACCTGAAGAAATGGGTTCTGGCGATCAATCCTCTATCTATTCCGTTTACTAATATACTCTGCAAGCTCTCTAGTGCTACCTTACTGCTTTAGTTGAATTTAGTTTAGAGATACAGTGTGGAAACAGGCCCTTTGGCCCATCAGGTCCGCACCAACCAATGATCCCCGTGCACTAGATCAATCTTACACACTAGGGACCATTTACAAAAGCCAATAATCTGCAAACCTGTACGTCTTTTGAATGTGAAAGGAGACGGAGCACCCGGAGAAAACCAACATAACCATATAACAATTACAGCACGGAAACAGGCCATCTCGACCCTTCTAGTCCGTGCCGAACACATAATCTCCCCTAGTCCCATATACCTGCGCTCAGACCATAACCCTCCATTCCCTTCCCATCCATATAACTATCCAATTTATTTTTAAATGATAAAAACGAACCTGCCTCCACCACCTTCACTGGAAGCTCATTCCACACAGCTACCACTCTCTGAGTAAAGAAGTTCCCCCTCATGTTACCCCTAAACTTCAGTCCCTTAATTCTCATGTCATGTCCCCTTGTTTGAATCTTCCCTACTCTCAGTGGGAAAAGTTTTTCCACGTCAACTCTGTCTATCCCTCTCATCATTTTAAAAACCTCTATCAAGTCCCCCCTTAACCTTCTGCGCTCCAAAGAATAAAGCCCTAACTTGTTCAACCTTTCTCTGTAACTTAGTTGCTGAAACCCAGGCAACATTCTAGTAAATCTCCTCTGTACTCTCTCTATTTTGTTGACATCCTTCCTATAATTAGGCGACCAAAATTGTACACCATACTCCAGAATTGGCCTCACCAATGCCTTGTACAATTTTAACATTACATCCCAACATAGTCACAATGAGAACATACAAACCTCCATATAAACAAGCACTCGTCGGCAGGATTGAACCCGGGTTTCTAATGCTGTAAGGCAGCACCTCTACCGCCACGCCACTGTATTGCCCACTTTGCATGGTTCTTGACAATGACCTGCTACAAACATCAATTAATTTGCAATTCCAAACTGCAAAATCTCCTGTGTGCAGGTGTGGCATTTGTCACATTCTGTGCCAACTTTGTTCTCATTAAAGATGGAGTAAATGACTTAACACTTTCATTCCCATTCCCACACAGTCCTTTCTGCCCTAGGTCTCCTCCATTTTCAGAGTGAGGCTAAACGCAAATTGGAGGAACATCATCTCGTATTTCGCTTGGGCTGCTTACAGCCAGTGGTATGAGTTTTGATTTCTCTAACATCAATTAACCCCGGCATTCCCTCTCTCACTATCCCTCCCCCACTAGCTTCTTGGTTTCACCCAACAAACAGCCAACAATGGCCTGTTTCCTTTATCATCGTTACTTTTGTGCATATGTTTAATTCATTGTTCTTGATCTCTCTACATTATCGTTTATATCATTCGTTTCCCTTATCCATAACCAATCTGAAGAAGGTCTCGACCCGAAACGTCACCCATTCCTTCTCTCCAGAGGTATAACCATATAACAATTACAACACGGAAACAGGCCATCTCGGCCCTACAAGTCCGTGCCGAACAAATTTTTTTTTCCCCCTTAGTCCCACCTGCCTGCACTCATACCATAACCCTCCATTCCCTTCTCATCCATATGCCTATCCAATTTATTTTTAAATGATACCAATGAACCTGCCTCCACCACTTCCACTGGAAGCTCATTCCACACCGCTACCACTCTCTGAGTAAAGAAGTTCCCCCTCATATTACCCCTAAACTTCTGTCCCTTAATTCTGAAGTCATGTCCTCTTGTTTGAATCTTCCCTATTCTCAAAGGGAAAAGCTTGTCCACATCAACTATCAAGGTATCTATGGAGCAAAGGAAGTAGGCAACGTTTCGGCCCAAAACGTTGCCAATTTCCTTCGCTCCATAGATGCTGCTGCACCCGCTGAGTCTCTCCAGCATTTTTGTGTACCTTTGATTTTCCAGCATCTGCAGTTCCTTCTTAAACACCTTCTCTCCAGTGATGCTGCCTGCCCCACTGAGTTACTCCAGCTTTTTGTGTGTACATGTAAATTACTTGTTGCTTTGGAAACTGCTCAACCACGGAATGCAGCCACTAGAGGACTCGGCAATCTTCCATATTAACGCTTGGCCAAACGTTCGAAAATCTGCCAGGGAATGGGCCTGGAAATGATTTATTCCCAAAGCTGGGGAAAACATGCACACTTCTGATTCAGACTACTAATTCCAGGGCATGTTCTTCAGCGATATGTACAACAGACCATTTACACGAATGGGAGAAATGAACTGTCTGCAGAAAGGTAAGAACAACTTTCCTTTTAATTTAATTGAATATATGTTTGAAATTATTTTTGTGTGCGCATCCAGCCTTTCTAACTACAGTGAAACTCCAATAATTCGGAAACCGTAGAACTTTCTTGGTACCTAGTGGATTTTTCAGAGAATTTCCTATTATCGCAGGAATGAGAGGGTTAACATATGATGAACGTTAGATGGCACTGGACCTGGACTTGTTGGAGTTTAGAAGGATGAAGGGTGACCTTATTGAAATTTACCGAATAGAGTGGATGTGGAGAGGATGTTTACACTAGTGGGAGAGTTGAGGACAGAGGCCATAGCCTCAGAATAAAAGGACTTACCTTTCGGAAGGAGATGAGGAGGAATTTCTTTAGTCGGAGGGTGGTAAATCTGTGGAATTAATCGCCACAGAAGGCTGTGCAGGCTGTCAATTGATATTTTTAAGGAAGACATTGATAGATTCTTGATTAGTACGGGTGTCAGAGGTTATGGAGAGACACCCTTCCATTATTTATTATGTAAAAGAATATGTGTGTTATGATTGTGTTTATAGTTTGTTTGGTTGTTTGTCTTTTGCACAAAAGTCCGCGAGCATTGCCACTTTCATTTCACTGCACACCTCGTATGTGTATGTGACAAATAAACTTGACTTGACTTGACTTGACTTGACTTGGCACTTGAAGGGCAGGAGAATGGTGTAGCGAGGGGAAGATAGATGGGCCATGATTGAATGGTGGAGTAGGCTTAATGGGCCGAATGGCCTAATCCTGCTCCTCTAACATGAACTTAAGATCATCAAATGCAATTTTTAAAAATATGTTTGAGATATGTTTATGTCTGAGATCCTGGCTCCTGTCCTAAACCAAAATCAGTGATGACGCAAGAAACTGCAGCTGCTGGAATCTAGAACAAAACACAAACTGCTGGAGGAAGCCTACAGGTTAGGCAGCATCTGGGGAGCAAATTGACAGATGACGTTTCAGGTCAAGGCCCTTCTTCAGACGGATAGGAGAGAAAGGTTGAACAAGTTAAGGCTTTATTCTTTGGAGCGCAGAAGGTTAAGGGGGGACTTGATAGAGGTTTTTAAAATGATGAGAGGGATAGACAGAGTTGACGTGGAAAAGCTTTTCCCACTGAGAGTAGGGAAGATTCAAACAAGGGGACATGACATGAGAATTAAGGGACTGAAGTTTAGGGGTAACATGAGGGGGAACTTCTTTACTCAGAGAGTGGTAGCTGTGTGGAATGAGCTTCCAGTGAAGGTGGTGGAGGCAGGTTCGTTTTTATCATTTAAAAATAAATTGGATAGTTATATGGACGGGAAGGGAATGGAGGGTTATGGTCTGAGCGCAGGTATATGGGACTAGGGGAGATTATGTGTTCGGCACGGACTAGAAGGGCCTGTTTCCATGCTGTAATTGTTATATGGTTATAAAGTTAGAAAAGAGATGTGGGGAAGGGACAAAGTTTGGCAAGTGATTGGTGGGTGTAATAGGTCATGTAATTGGAGGAGAATTAGGCCATTCGGCCCATCAAGTCTATTCCACTATTCAATAATGCCTGATCTATCTCTCCCTCCTATCCCCATTCTCCTACTTTCTCCCTATAACCCCTGACACCTCTACAGGTCTTCTTATTGAGTCCACATCACATGATTAGATATTGTTCAGCCAGAGCTGAACACACTTCACGGCATCTTCATTGTAGGCAGTGAGATCGGCAGCTGTGCGTTGGTTTTCCAGTTGAGGACATTTCAGCAGGTGTTCCATTGTTTGTGATTCAATACCACATTCGCAGGTGACATCATTGGAGTTGTACCTGTACAGGTGAGCTGGGTAGAGGGGGTGGAGTAACTAACAAAGGCCGGAGGTGAAAAGGGGTCAAAAGAATAAGGAGAAAAGAAGAGGAGTGCAACGCAAAGCCGAAGGGAAGGATGTGGATGGATGGGGGCAGGGGAAAGGGAAAACAGTGAGGATAAAGGGGAAATAGGGGACATGGATAGAAACATAGAAATTAGGTGCAGGAGTAGGCCATTCGGCCCTTCGAGCCTGCACCACCATTCAATATGATCATGGCTGATCATCCAACTCAGTATCCCATACCTGCCTACTCTCCATACACTCTGATCCCCTTAGCCACATCTAACTCCCTCTTAAATATAGCCAATGAACTGCCCTTGTGGCAGAGAGTTCCAGAGATTCACCACTCTCTGTGTTATAAAAAGTTCTTCTCATCTCAGTTTTAAAGGATTTCCCCCTTATCCTTAAGCTGTGACCCCTTGTCCTGGACTTCCCCAACATCGGGAACAATCTTCCTGCATCTAGCCTGTCCAACCCCTTAAGAATTTTGTACGTTTCTATAAGATCCCCTCTCAATCTCCTAAATTCTAGAGAGTATAAACCAAATCTATCCAGTCTTTCTTCATAAGACAGTCCTGACATCCCAGGAATCAGTCTGGTGAACCTTCTCTGCACTCCCTCTATGGCAATAATGTCCTTCCTCATATTTGGAGACGAAAACTGTATGCAATACTCCAGGTGTGGTCTCACCAAGACCCTGTACAACTGCAGTAGAACCTCCCTGCTCCTATACTCAAATCCTTTTGCTATGAAAGCTAACATACCATTCGCTTTCTTCACTGCCTGCTGCACCTGCATGCCTACCTTCAATGACTGGTGTACCATGGCACCCAGGTCACGCTGCATCTCCGCTTTTCCTAATCGGCCACCATTTAGACAATAGTCTGCTTTCCTGTTTTTGCCACCAAAATGGATAACCTCACATTTATCCACATTATACTGCATCTGCCAAACATTTGCCCACTCACCCAGCCTATCCAAGTCACCTTGCAGTCTCCTAGCATCCTCCTCACAGCTAACACTGCCCCCCAGCTTAGTGTCATCCGCAAACTTGGAGATATTGCCTTCAATTCCCTCATCCAGATCATTAATATATATTGTAAATAGCTGGGGTCCCAGCACTGAGCCTTGCGGTACCCCACTAGTCACTGCCTGCCATTGTGAAAAGGACCCGTTTACTCCTACTCTTTTGCTTCCTGTTTGCCAGTCAGTTCTCTATCCACATCAATACTGAACCCCCAATGCCGTGTGCTTTAAGTTTGTATACTAATCTCTTATGTGGGACGTTGTTGAAAGCCTTCTGGAAGTCCAGATACACCACATCCACTGGTTCTCCCCTATCCACGATACTAGTTACATCCTCGAAAAATTCTATAAGATTCGTCAGACATGATTTACCTTTCGTAAATCCATGCTGACTTTGTCCAATGATTTCACCACTTTCCAAATGTGCTGCTATCCCATCTTTAATAACTGACTCTAGCAGTTTCCCCACTACCGATGTTAGACTAACTGGTCTGTAATTCCCCGTTTTCTCTCTCCCTCCCTTCTTTAAAAGTGGGGTTACGTTTGCTACCCGCCAATCCTCAGGAACTACTCCAGAATCTAAAGAGTTTTGAAAGATTATTACTAATGCATCCACTATTTCTGGAGCTACTTCCTTAAGTACTCTGGGATGCAGCCTATCTGGCCCTGAGGATTTATCGGCCTTTAATCCATTCAATTTACCCAACACCACTTCCCGACTAACCTGGATTTCACTCAATTCCTCCAACTCCTTTGACCTGCGGTCCCCTGCTATTTCCGGCAGATTATTTATGTCTTCCTTAGTGAAGACGGAACCAAAGTAGTTATTCAATTGGTCCGCCATATCCTTGTTCCCCATGATCAACTCACCTGTTTCTGACTGCAAGGGACCTACATTTGTTTTAACTAATCTCTTTCTTTTCACATATCTATAAAAACTTTTGCAGTCGGTTTTTATGTTCCCTGCCAGTTTTCTTTCATAATCTATTTTTCCTTTCCTAATTAAGCCCTTTGTCCTCCTCTGCTGGTCACTGAATTTCTCCCAGTCCTCCGGTATGCTACTTTTTCTGGCTAATTTGTACGCATCATCCTTCGCTTTGATACTATCCCTGATGTCCCTTGTTATCCACGGATGCACTACCTTCCCTGATTTATTATTTTGCCAAACTGGGATGAACAATTTTTTGTAGTTCATCCATGCAGTCTTTAAATGTCTTCCATTGCATATCCACCGTCAACCCTTTTAGAATTAATTGCCAGTCAATCTTGGCCAATTCACGTCTCATACCCTCAAAGTCACCTTTCTTTAAGTTCAGGTCTCTTGTTTCTGAATTAGCAATGCCACTCTCCATCCTAATGAAGAACTCAACCATATTATGGTCACTCTTGCCCAAGGGGGCACGTACAACAAGACTGCTAACTAACCCTTCCTCATTGCTCAATACCCAGTCTAAAATAGCCTGCTCTCTCGTTGGTTCGCCTGCTCTCGCGTTCGTTCTGCACAGCGGACGGGGAGATGGGAGATAAACGCTTAAAGGAGTGGAAAGGAACGGGATTATGTGGGTGGGAGGTGGTGGGAGAAATGGCTGTGCAAATGGTGGGATGGGGGGGAGCACAGGAAGGAGAAGGGTTTGGGGAAGCATTACTTGAAATTGGAGAGTTCAGTGTTCATATCCTTTGTTTGTTAACTACCCAAGCGGAATACGAGGTGCTGTTCCTCCGATTTGCGTGTGGCCTCACTCTGGCAATGGAGGAGTCCCAAGACACAAAGTTCGGTCTGGAAATGGGAAGGGGAGTTAAAATGGCTGGGAACCGGGTGATCCAGCAGGCCTTAGCAGACACAAGTGTTCGGCAAAACGGGTACTTAGCCTTCTTTGGTATAACTGATGTAAAGGAGGATATGTGGCCCTCACCCATGCTCCCATTGCACTCCTGCCATCGGGAAGAAGGTATTAAGAGTCTGAAAACCGTGACGTCAAGGGTCAAGAATAGCTTCATCCCAACAACCATCAACCACTTGAACTCTACAAACACCGAATAAACTATGAACTACAAACTGTATCAGATGCACTAAAGACTTCAGGATCTTCGCAATAATATTGGGGGGTTTTCAATTTTTAGAATTATTTTTGTTTATTATGTTATCCTTGATTACTGTTTACTGGCCGGTTTACGCTGCTACAAGTAAGGATTTAATTGTTTCATTTTATGTACATATCTATATTACTAAAAATCTGATCTTGACCACTTCCTGGTGTTCTGATTATTGATTTTAGAAAAAACGCTGCCACTTACGGCTGTGATTTTTGGTCATCTTACTCAGAGTCCCCCTCCGCTGTGCAGGACAAGAGGATTTTTCTCAACGATGAAAAGTAAGAGTTACTAGTGTTTAAAAAAATGTTGTGATTCTCTCTTCTGAAGGCCACGCCCCTACCGGAGAGACTATAAAACCCGGAAGTGTTGAGTGCCTCAGTCAGTCTCTGCAGGATGGGGGAGCGAGAGGGTCACGCCTCTCAGTCGGAGCTGTGAATAACACTGAACACATTTCTAATAAACTGTGAGCGTGGTTTTACTGACCTTGAGTGCCCTTAATGTGGTTGGTTCAAAATATAGCACAGCAAATGGTTGTTGGTGGCGGTTGGTTCGAAATAAAGCACCATAAAGGCTACACCCCTTCTGGTGGGAGGGGGGAGGGATTATAAAATCTGGAAGTGTGGATGTGGCTCAGTCTCTGCAAGATGGGGGAGGGAGAGGTCATGACTCTGTCTGAGCTGTGAATCAACTAAACACACCGAATAATAATAAAGCTTTATTTCAGACACAGGTCCATATAACACATCATACAGTATAAGGAGATACAAAAAATACATTAAAAATTGCATATTAGCCTATAAGATATACAAGCTATTGCACCAATGCCATCTTAGCCTAGAAGTGAATCTATAGCAGCTTTTCAGAGGGCTGACTAGGGCTTCAATTATGTGGTTCTCTGACTTGTCCAGGCGACACATAAAACTAAACATCAGCTGTCTTAAGAGTGCCTCACAGGTTGGCACTCTAGTTGACACAAACAATTGACTGGCACTATGCCACCTGGGGACATGAAGCAGCAACCTCATTGCATCATTGTATGCTACCTTGAGCCTCTGCATACTCTTTCTTATAGTTAGACCACAATTGAGCAGTATTTAACGGTGTGATATAGGTTCTGAACAAGGAACACTTCACAGAGTCAGAGCACGTAGAAAACCTCCTTATAAGTATGTTAGCTTGAAAATAAAATTTACAGCGCTGTCGGTAGAGGTCTTTGTCATCCGTCCAGTCATCGGATATGACATGACCTAGGTATTTAATTTCCTCACACACAGTTAGAGGACTGTCTGACAAATAAAAGGTCGTAAAAGTTGATTCGCTGTCCTCAGCGCTTCTAACTATCATTATGCGGCTTTTCTTAGCGTTATACTTTATGTCATAATCAAGGCCATACTGAGAGCACACCTTCAACATCTGCTGCAGCCCAGCACTATATGGACAGAGCAGGACCAGGTCGTCTGCATACATAAGATGATTAACAATAATGTTGCCCACAAGACAGCCAGTTTTTAACCTATTTAACTGATTTGATAATTCGTCCATATAAACATTAAATAAAATGGGAGACAAAATTCCTCCTTGCCGCACTCCGTCACTAACACAGAATGGAGCAGATACAACATTGTCCCATTTAACCTGAAACGTTTGATGGGCATACCAAAACACTAAAATTCTCACTAAAAATTTAGGGGCACCTCTATCCAGCAATTTTACAAACAATTGTTCATGATTAATTCTATCAAATGCCTTGGACGCATCAATAAAACATAGGAATACAGATGAATTCAGGCTTGTGTACCTGAACGCAATCTCTTTAAGAGCATAGATACACTGGTCAGTTCCATGTTTTCTTTTGAAGCCAAACTGATTGTCAGTAGTAAGGACATACATTTCTAGCTTTGTTAGCAGTATTCTCTCCAGTACTTTAAACAAGATACTGGCTAATGCAATAGGTCGATAATTGTCAATACTGTTGAGCTTACCAGCCTTGTCTTTAAGCACAGGCACTAACATTACAGACATGATAGCATTTGGCAGGACACCATGAACCAGACAACCATTAAAGCACATGGAAAGCAAAGGGCAGAGCAATGTCTACTGAACTGTGAGTGTGATGTTTTGTGTGGTTTTATGGTGGCCTTGCACCCTGCTTGAAATGGAATTTCAAGGAATCGCCACAAGTCATCTGCCGGTCCACCAGCCGTGAGTGAGCTGCCAGCACATCTGGCTTGAGTGACTTGAGCTGCCACCCCACAAATCCATTTGGCCCACAATGCCCATGCTATCCCTCTGGAATCCAGTCCCTTCAGCCCACAACACCCATATTAGCGCACCAGAAAGCCCCCCCTTCCCCCACTGGCCACCAATATTGGAATTGGTGGAGAGGTGGAATATTGAGTTGGGCGACCAGTGATATAGACTTAGTGACTATTAAACACTTGTGACTCTTGATTCTCGAGAGTCAGGACCCCATCCACCTACATTCTCTACCCCCAGCTCACATCTAGCCAAATACCAGATCTGATTCTGAATAATTGGGTGCCACATCATTGGGGTTTTATCATATTTAACTTTTTAATCAGTGTCAAATGATTTCCAATGTACACGAGTTTGAAAAAAGACATATGTAGGGAGGAACTGCAGGCGCTGGTTTACACCGAAGATAGACACAAAATGCTGGAGTAACTCATCGGGTCAGGCAGCATTCTGGAGGAACGGAATAAATAGATGACATTTCGGGTTTAGACCATTCTTTGGACTGAGAGTCAGGGTAGATGCAAACTAGTCCTCTATTCTCCCTCTCCCCTGGCTCAGTCTGAAGAAGGGTATGGACTCAAAACGTCACCTATTCCTTTTCTCCAGAGATGCCACCGTTGAGTTTAGTTTAGAGATACAGCGTGGAAACAGGCCCTTACAAAACATACAAACTCTGTACAGACAGCACCTGTAGTCAGGATCAAACCCGGGTCTCCGGTGCTGCAATAGCTGTAAAGCAGCAACTCTACCGCTGTGCCAACCAAAAGTTACGCCGACATTTTGTGTCTATTTTCCATGTAAAACTATGTAAAACAATGAAAAACTCAAGCGGTCCAGCAGGGCGGAGTCTGTCTCCCTGCTGCCAGTTGGGAGCCAGCCTCCTTAGCAATGTGGTGCTGCAGGAATCACCAGGATCCCGTGCAAATGGACAGCACTCTCAACGCACAGTAGATCTCGACGATAGCTGTTACATAGCACACTTTGGTACAAGTGAAAGCCCCTTCAGATACACCAGGGAGCAACAATCAAAAGCTTTGTCAAACTTGGCGGGTGTAATAAATGGTGGGGTATTGGTGAAGGGTTTATCGAAGATTGAGATCAGATTAAGAGGTTGGGGGGCAGCAGTTGTAGCAGTGATAAGCCTATGGGATCTAGGGGCTGAGAGTACAGCCCCATCAACACTGAAGAAATCTTGATTACATCCAAGGAATGACACCACAATTTTGTAAGTTTCTTATAGAAACTTACAAAATTCATAAGGGGTTGGACAGGCTAGATGCAGGAAGATTGTTCCCGATGTTAGGGAAGTCCAGGACAAGGGGTCACAGCTTAAGGATAAGGGGGAAATCCTTTAAAACCGAGATGAGAAGAAAATGGCGACACTCTAAACTTTTTTCACACAGAGAGTGGTGAATCTCTGGAACTCTCTGCCACAGAGGGTAGTTGAGGCCAGTTCATTGGCTATATTTAAGAGGGAGTTAGATGTGGCCCTTGTGGCTAAGGGGATCAGGGGGTATGGAGAGAAGGCAGGTACGGGATACTGAGTTGGATGATCAGCCATGATCATATTGAATGGCGGGTGCAGGCTCGAAGGGCCGAATGGCCTACTCCTGCACTTAATTTCTATGTTTCTAACATGTTGGCAGCATGGTGGTGCAGCAGTAGAGTTTCCGCCTTACAATACCCAAATGTTATTCCAGTGGGTGTTTCTAAAGCTGAGATTGATAGTTTCTTGATTAGTAAGGGCGTCAAAGGTTACGTTGTGAGGGAAAAATAGATTGGCCATGATCGAATGGAGGAGCAGATTCAATGGGCTGAATGGCTAATTCTGCACCTATTTCGTATGGTCTAAGGAAATAACCGCTCTCTCTCTGTGGACCAGTGATGTTGACAGGGCAACAGCAACTTCTCTGTCTTCTCTGTCACTGCAAATATAACTGTGCTATATGTGGAACACCCAACAACATCAAATGGTACATCTGACTCTGGGATGTGACAGCACTTCAGGTTATTGTTTTAGATTTTACAATAGTGAAGACAACTCTGATTCTATGACTGCAGTTCATCGTCACATCTCCTCCTCTCCATCTCTACGATGCAATTCAGTTCAGCCTACAGAAGGCCTCGAAACGTCACCCATTCCTTTTCTCCGGAGATGATGCATGTCCCGCTGAGTTACTCCCAACATTTTGGCAGGACAAATCAAAATAGGACGTACATGGTAAATGGTAGGGAATTGAAGAATGTAGGTGAACAGAGGGATCTGGGAATAACTGTGCACAGTTCCCTGAAAGTGGAATCTCATGTAGATAGGGTGGTAAAGAAAGCTTTTGGTGTGTGCTGGCCTTTATAAATCAGAGCATTGAGTATAGAAGTTGGGATGTAATGTTAAAATTGTACAAGGCATTGGTGAGGCCAATTCTGGAGTATGGTGTACAATTTTGGTCGCCTAATTATAGGAAGGATGTCAACAAAATAGAGAGAGTACAGAGGAGATTTACTAGAATGTTGCCTGGGTTTCAGCAACTAAGTTACAGAGAAAGGTTGAACAAGTTAGGGCTTTATTCTTTGGAGCGCAGAAGGTTAAGGGGGGACTTGATAGAGGTTTTTAAAATGATGAGAGGGATAGACAGAGTTGACGTGGAAAAGCTTTTCCCACTGAGAGTAGGGAAGATTCAAACAAGGGGACATGACTTGAGAATTAATGGACTGAAGTTTAGGGGTAACATGAGGGGTAACTTCTTTACTCAGAGAGTGGTAGCTGTGTGGGATGAGTTTCCAGTGAAGGTGGTGGAGGCAGGTTCGTTTTTATCATTTAAAAAATAAATTGGATAGTTATATGGATGGGAAGGGAATGGAGGGTTATGGTCTGAGCGCAGGTATATGGGACTAGGGGAGATTATGTGTTCGGCACGGACTAGAAGGGTCGAGATGGCCTGTTTCCGTGCTGTAATTGTTATATGGTTATTTTGTGTCTATCTTTGAGCAAATATCTACTGGGTTCTGCTCACATTTTAAACAACACTGGCAGTCTCCAATTGGGGATAGAGGTCTACTTGAGTAGAAAGTGTTGTCATTCTGTATTCCCACTTCCAACGATGCATTTCCAAATGCCCCGTAAAGCTTTCTCTGCTCTGTCACATCACATTGCCTTCTGGACACAAATCTGGCAGCAATGGTCTGACATGCACCACACCAGCAATGGAGTACTCCCAATGCTGTTGCCAAATTGGGGAGGAGCAGCTCATCTCAAGCAGTCCTTGAAAGTGAATTAAGAACCAGTGGACTTAGGTTTAAGGTGAGAGGGGCAAGACTTAATAGAAACCTGTGGGAACCTTCCTCCCTCAGAGGGTGGTGGGTATATGGACCAAGCTGCCGGAGTAGGGGCCCTGGGCAGCACAGTGGCACAATGATAGAATTGCTGCCTTGCAGCGCCAGATAAATACCCGGGTTCAATCCTGACTATGGGTGCTGTCTAAAGGGAGTTTGTACATTCTCCCTGTGACCATGTGGATTTTCTCCGAGTGCTCCGGTTTCCTCCCGCACTCCAAAGACATACAGGTATGTAAATTAATTGGCTTTTGTAAATTGACCCCAGTGCGGAGGTAGTGTTAGTGTATGGGGTGATCAATGGTCGGCTTGGACTCGGTGGGACCTGTTTTCATGCTCCGACTAAAATTAAGTAAAAGAGGTAGTAGCGTTGCTCACCACCCAGCAGAGCGAGATGTCCGTCAGGGAATGTTGCCGACTGGCCCACTGCAGACTGCATGAGTACGTGCTAAGGGACTCGCTGAAGCTTGGTGCAGCCAACGCCAAGGCTCGGTGGGGGAGGGCCACAGTCTAGGGTCCTTCCGCTGCTGGACATGGGGGGCACGGTATGGTGGAGACGCCCCTCAAATTAAATTAAGGGAAGGTATCCCACGCCAGGGGGCCACAGAGTGGCACGGGTGGGGGACTGTTTGGTGAAATTTGAAAAATGTAAAAAAATTGTACTGAAAAAACTTGTATAGTCTCCGAAAATGTCGGATGAATTTTGTTTGTTTGAATGGTTCAGGAATTGTATATATTTATCAATGAATAAAGTCTATTTTGAAATTAA
The DNA here is from genome assembly GCF_028641065.1 of Leucoraja erinaceus. NCBI lineage: Eukaryota > Metazoa > Chordata > Chondrichthyes > Rajiformes > Rajidae > Leucoraja > Leucoraja erinaceus. Next base: position 160,444 of record NW_026575814.1, on the reverse strand, counting down.
AAAAAGGTAGTTGAGGCAAGTACCATTTCAGCATTTGAATTACGCTTGGGCAGGTAGATCAGTGGGAAAGGTTCTGAGGGATAAGGGCCAAACGCAAGCAAATGGGACTAGTTCAGATGGAACATCTTGGCCAGAATGGACGAGATGGGCCGCAGGGCTGTATGACTCTATAAGATGAAAACCTCAAACATCAAAATTAAATTCTGAGTGAAATGTAACAAAAAGTTGAAGCATTGCTTAAAGAGTTTGTTGCAAAGTATCAGAAGACTCAGTAACCAGTCACTACACTGGAGGCAACACTAAGCTTGATGAAGAGGAAGGAACTGCAAATGCTGGTTTAAACTGAAGATAGACACAAACAGCTGGAGTAACTCAGCAAGTCATGAGTATAGAAGTTGGGATGTAATGTTAAAATTGTACAAGGCATTGGTGAGGCCAATTCTGGAGTATGGTGTACAATTTTGGTCGCCTAATTATAGGAAGGATGTCAACAAAATAGAGAGAGTACAGAGGAGATTTACTAGAATGTTGCCTGGGTTTCAGCAACTAAGGTACAGAGAAAGGTTGAACAAGTTAGGGCTTTATTCTTTGGAGCGCAGAAGGTTAAGGGGGGACTTGATAGAGGTTTTTAAAATGATGAGAGGGATAGACAGAGTTGACGTGGAAAAGCTTTTCCCACTGAGAGTAGGGAAGATTCAAACAAGGGGACATGACATGAGAATTAAGGGACTGAAGTTTAGGGGTAACATGAGGGGGAACTTCTTTACTCAGAGAGTGGTAGCTGTGTGGAATGAGCTTCCAGTGAAGGTGGTGGAGGCAGGTTCGTTTTTATCATTTAAAAATAAATTGGATAGTTATATGGATGGGAAGGGAATGGAGGGTTATGGTCTGAGCGCAGGTATATGGGACTAGGGGAGATTATGTGTTCGGCACGGACTAGAAGGGTCGAGATGGCCTGTTTCCGTGCTGTAATTGTTATATGGTTATATGGTTATAAGTCAGACAACATCTCCGGAGAAAATGAATAGGCGACATTTCGGGTGGAGACCCCTCTTGATGAGGTATACAGCCACTCATCATTGTAACAGGTAGAAGCTTCATCCAGTATTCGGATTAGGACCGGATGTTCATCTGGGAAAGAGAAATGAGAATAGATTGGATCATAAATGAGAAGAGAGTTTGTCACATCATCGAGTCTTAGTGAAGGAGTCTATGCGCTCACTCACCTGTTATCACACCTGACCTCTCTCCTCATTGCTCCTCGTCTCTACCATGTTCCAATGATCATCACAAGCGTAGCCACGAGCACCAGCATGTAACTAGCTCCAAATGCATCACGTGGCCCACCAACACCTGCCCAGCAAGCAAATACAGTAGATATTAGGCGAAGAACATAGATCATAAGATCATAAGCGATAAGAGCAGAATTAGGCCATTCGGCCCATCAAGTCTACTCCGCCATAGTTGCTCTATCTCTCCCTCCTAACCCAATTCTCCTGCCTTCTCCCCATAACCTCTGAAACCTGTACTAATCAAGAATCTATTTATCTGCCTTAAATATATCCACTGACGGCCTACACAGCCTTGTGTGGCAAAACATTCCTCAGATTTGCCACCCTCTTTATATGTCTTGGGATCATACAGCTAACTTTCCCAACTCTTTGGTATAGTTAGTGTGGTTTATTGTCACGTGTACTGAGGTACAGTGAAAATTCATTCTTGCCAACCATGATGCCCCATCTTATAACCATATAACAATTACAGCACGGAAACAGGCCATCTCGGCCCTACAAGTCCGTGCCGAACAACTTTCTTCCCTTAGTCCCACCTGCCTGCACTCATACCATAACCCTCCATTCCCTTCTCATCCATATGCCTATCCAATTTATTTTTAAATGATACCAACGAACCTGCCTCCACCACTTCCACTGGAAGCTCATTCCTCACCGCTACCACTCTCTGAGTAAAGAAGTTCCCCCTCATGTTACCCCTAAACTTCTGTCCCTTAATTCTGAAGTCATGTCTAATCCTATTTGTCCATGTATCAGTCCAAGTATCTTAAATGCTGTTATAGTACCTGCCTCAACTACCTCCTCTGGCATTTCGTTCCATATACCCACCACCCTCAAAGTCCCTCAGCTTCCTATTACATCTTGTCCCTCTCATCTTAAACATATACCCTCTGGTTCTTGATTCCCCTACCCTGGATAAAAGACTGGGCATTCACCCTATCTATTCCCCTCATGATTTAGTCACCTTGAAAAGATCACCCCTCAGCCTCCTGTGCTCTAAGAAGTTCTGGCCTATCTAACCTCTCCCGATGCTCAAAATATACAGGTAAAAAGCTGGACTAACATCGCGGGTCAGGCAGCATCTCTGGAGAAAAGGAATAAGTGATGCTTCGGGTCAAGACCCTAATTAAGACATCCCTATGCTCAGTCTGTTGAGTCCTAGCAACACCCTTGTTTATCTTCTCTGCACTCTTTCCATCTTAATGACATGTTGCCTGGGTTTCAGCAACTAAGTTACAGAGAAAGGTTGAACAAGTTAGGGCTTTATTCTTTGGAGCGCAGAAGGTTAAGGGGGGACTTGATAGATGTTTTTAAAATGATGAGAGGGATAGACAGAGTTGACATGGAAAAGCTTTTCCCACTGAGAGTAGGGAAGATTCAAACAAGGGGACATGACATGAGAATTAAGGGACTGAAGTTTAGGGGTAACATGAGGGGGAACTTCTTTTCTCAGAGAGTGGTAGCTGCGTGGAATGAGCTTCCAGTGAAGGTGGTGGAGGCAGGTTCGTTTTTATCATTTAAAAATAAATTGGATAGTTATATGGATGGGAAGGGAATGGAGGGTTATGGTCTGAGCGCAAGTATATGGGACTAGGGGAGATTATGTGTTCGGCACGGACTAGAAGGGTCGAGATGGCCTGTTTCTGTGCTGTAATTGTTATATGGTTTATATGGTTATATCCTTGTTATGGCAGGATGACTAAAACTGAACACAATACTCCAACTGTGGCCTCACCAACGTCTTGTACAAATGTAACGTGTCAACTTCTATCCTCAATACCATGTCTGATGAAGACCAATGTACCAATAGCCTTCTATACCACCCTAAATACCTTTGATGCCACTGTCATGGAACCCTGTACAAGATTCCTCTGCTCTATAATACACTCCAGGACCCTGCCAATGATGCAGGTGAGATTTACAGAGACTGAGTAAATTAGCAATAGAGTCATCCAGCGCAGAAAAAGGCCCTTTGGCCCAATTTGGTCTTGCTGACCAAGATGACCCAGTTGCCCATGTCAGGAATATTTGAATAGGCTGTGGTTCTTTAGGTTATTTTTAGTTTAGAGATACAGCCATCTCCGCACATTAACGCTATCCTACACATGCACGAGAGCCAATTTACAATTTTACACTTACACCAGCCAATTAACGTACAAACTTTTACGTCTTAGGAGTGTGGGAGGAAACCGAAGATCTTGGAGAAAACCCATGCAGTCACGGGGAGAACGTACAAACTCCATACAGCCAACTCCCACAGTGGGAATCGAACCTGGGTCTCGGGCACTGTAAGGCAGCAACTCTACCACTGCACCACCGTTCCTCTCTCTTAGGAAAGTAGGAAGCTGAGGGTTGGTTTAGAAACATAGAAACATAGAAATTAGGTGCAGGAGTAGAGGCCATTCTGCCCTTCGAGCCTGCACCGCCATTCAATATGATCATGGCTGATCATCCAACTCAGTATCCCGTACCTGCCTTCTCTCCATACCCCCTGATCCCCTTAGCCACAAGGGCCATATCTAACTCCCTCTTAAATATAGCCAATGAACTGGCCTCAACTACCCTCTGCGGCAGAGAGTTCCAGAGATTCACCACTCTCTGTGTGAAAAAAGTTCTTCTCATCTCGGTTTTAAAGGATTTCCCCCTTATCCTTAAGCTGTGACCCCTTTGTCCTGGACTTCCCTAACATCGGGAACAATCTTCCTGCATCTAGCCTGTCCAACCCCTTAAGAATTTTGTAAGTTTCTATAAGATCCCCTCTCAATCTTCTAAATTCTAGAGAGTATAAACCAAGTCTATCCAGTCTTTCTTCATAAGACAGTCCTGACATCCCAGGAATCAGTCTGGTGAACCGTCTCTGCACTCCCTCTATGGCAATAATGTCTTTCCTCAGATTTGGAGACCAAAACTGTACGCAATACTTCAGGTGTGGTCTCACCAAGACCCTGTACAACTGCAGTAGAACCTCCCTGCTCCTATACTCAAATCCTTTTGCAATGAAAGCTAACATACCATTCGCTTTCTTTACTGCCTGCTGCACCTGCATGCCTACCTTCAATGACTGGTGTACCATGACACCCAGGTCTCGCTGCATCTCCCCCTTTCCCAATCGGCCACCATTTAGATAATAGTCTGCTTTCCCGTTTTTGCCACCAAAATGGATAACCTCACATTTATCCACATTTATTTAATAAGGGACCTGAACAGAGTAAATAGGGAAGACCTACTGTCCTTAACAGAGCAGTCAAAAACAAAATGAAAGATTGGATGTGATCGGTAGGATTTGGAGGAGAGTTTGAAACATTTTCCACACAGAGGTTGGAGGTGTCTGGAAATCATTGCTGGTAGAGTGTGATGGAGCTAGAAACACACACCACATTTATGCTGGCTAAATGTGTACTTGAAATGCTGAGCTATGTACGCAGTGCTCGACGATGGGGTGAACGATAAGATACGATAGAACTTTATTCATCCGAGGAAGGAAATTGATCTGCCCACAGCCATAAAAACACAAAATATATGAACCATGAAATGAATGTGACGAGTGGAAAGGATTGGGGATGTGTAAAGATTGGGGAGGGGAGAGGGTGGGGGGTGGGAAGTGGAGAGTCAGTCTCAGTCTACCCCACGACAGAGGAGGTCATAGCCTCAGAATTAAAGGACGTTCTTTTAGGAAGGAGATGAGAAGGAATTTCTTTAGTCAGAGGGTGGCAAATCTGTGGAATTCTTTGCCACATAAGGCTGTGGAGGCCAAGTCAGTGGATATTTGTAAGACAGAGAAAAATTCTTGATTAGTAAGGCTAAATGGTGGCCGATTGGAAAAGGGGGAGATGCAGCGAGACCTGGGTGTCATGGTACACCAGTCATTGAAGGTAGGCATGCAGGTGCAGCAGGCAGTAAAGAAAGCGAATGGTATGTTAGCTTTCATTGCAAAAGGATTTGAGTATAGGAGCAGAGAGGTTCTACTGCAGTTGTACAGGGTCTTGGTGAGACCACACCTGGAGTATTGCGTACAGTTTTGGTCTCCTAATCTGAGGAAGGACATTATTGCCATAGAGGGAGAGCAGAGACGGTTCACCAGACTGATTCCTGGGATGTCAGGACTGTCTTATGAAGAAAGACTGGATAGACTTGGTTTATACTCTCTAGAATTTAGAAGATTGAGAGGGGATCTTATAGAAACTTACAAAATTCTTAAGGGGTTGGACAGGCTAGATGCAGGAAGATTGTTCCCGATGTTAGGGAAGTCCAGGACAAGAGGTCACAGCTTAAGGATAAAGGGGAAATCCTTTAAAACCGAGATGAGACGAACTTTTTTCACGCAGAGAGTGGTGAATCTCTGGAACTCTCTGCCACAGAGGGTAGTTGAGGCCAGTTCATTGGCTATATTTAAGAGGGAGTTAGATGTGGCCCTTGTGGCTAAGGGGATCAGGGGGTATGGAGAGAAGGCAGGTACGGGATACTGAGTTGGATGATCAGCCATGATCATATTGAATGGCGGTGCAGGCTCGAAGGACCGAATGGCCTACTCCTGCACCTAATTTCTATGTTTCTATGTTTCTATCAGGGGTTATGGGGCGAAGGCAGTAGAATGGGGTTAGGAGGGAGATATAGATCAGCCATGATTGAAAGGTGGAGTAGGTGGAGATGGGCTGAATGGCCTAATTCTGCTCCTGTTACTTATGAAATGAGTAGAGGAGGAACCCAGTGGGTCAGGCAGCATCTGTGGAGGGAAATGGACAGGCAACGCTTCGAGTCGAATCTCATGCTCAGGATTACAGCATCTGAAGTTCTTTGAGTCCATTCCCTCCACAGGTGCTGCCTGGTCCATTGCGTTACTCCAGCACATTGTGTTTTGTTCAGGATTCCGCTGCACTTCCTTGTGTCCGACCCCATACGCCACCTGTTCCATTTCCTTCCACAGTGGCAACCTGACCGCCTGAGTTTGTACAGCCCTTTCTGTTTTCCTCAACACCCCAGCTTTTGGAGTTTCTTGTGTTAGACTGCAAACAAAGGAGATTGTGTTGGGCTTCAGGAAGTGAAGATGGCCCAGTCTTTTACCCACAGTAGGGGAAGCAAAATACAAGATACAAGATACAATTTATTTGTCATTTGGACCCCTTGAGGTCCAAACGACATGCCGTTTCTGCAGCCATACATTACAAACAACTAGACCCAAGACAACATAATTTACATAAACATCCATCACATCGCTGTGATGGAAGGCCAAAAAAACGTATCTCTTTATCTCTCCACTGCACTCCCCCCCCCCCCCCCCCGATGACAGAGTCAAAGTCAAAGCCCCCGGCTGGCGATGGCAATTGTCCCGCGGCCATTAAAGCCACGCCGGGTGGTGCGAGGTCGCACACCGGGTTCTTGATGTTAGAGCCCCCGGCGTGTGCTCGCAGAGTCCCGCGGCCATTCCAAGCCGCGTGGGGCGGTGCTGTGAGGCCCCGCTCCAGGAGCTCTTCGACCCCGCAACTCGGGCGGGAGAAGTCGCCGTTGCGGGAGCCCTGAAAAGCGGTCTCCCTCCAGGGACCCGCGGGCTCCCGGTGCCGCCGTCCGCCAGACCCGCAGTTGCAGCCTCCGAATCTCCGGAGGTCGGGCCGCAGCAGCAGCAGCGCTCCACCACCGCTCCACCCGCTCTGGACTCGGCCAGCTCCGCGACGGTGAGGTGAGTCGTCGGCACCAGAGCCCCCGGTCTTCTCCTGTTGGAGGCCGCTCCTCGTTGCAGCCCCAACGACAACGGAGACCCGACAAAGAAAAGGTCGGGTCTCCCGTGCAGGGAGAGATTAAAAGTTACCCCCTCCCTCCCACCCCACCCCCCCCCCCCCCCCACACACACACCCCCCACAAAAAATAACAAAAACTACGTAAAAAAATAGACAAAAAATAATAAAAACGCAGACGGGCTGCAGAGGCCGCTGCTGACGAGAGTCGTGCCGCGAGGAGATAGGTTTAAGGTGAGAGGGGAAAGATTTAATAGCAATTTGAGGGGCAACTTTTCCCGACAGCAGGTGGTGGTTATGAAATGAGCCGCCGGATGAGGTAGTTAGGCAGAAATTATCACAGCTTTTAAAAAACATTTGGATAGGTACGTGGACAGGAAATGTTTAGAGGTATATGGACCAAACATGGCAGGTGAGGATGAAGTTTCTGGTGCACCTTGGCTGGCATGGGCAAGCTGGGCCGAAGGGCCTGTTTCCACACATTATGGTTCTATGACTGTAACTGTGGACATAAACACGGTCTGCTATACATGTTGTACTGTTCTCAAAGCAAGGTTGCTGAAGAAAGGTCTCGACCCGAAACATCACCCATTCTCTCCAGAGATGCTGCCTGTCCCACTGTCTTATGAAGAAAGACTGGATAGACTTGGTTTATACTCTCTAGAATTTAGGAGATTGAGAGGGGATCTGATAGAAACTTACAAAATTCTTAAGGGGTTGGACAGGCTAGATGCAGGAAGATTGTTCCCGATGTTGGAGAAGTCCAGGACAAGGGGGTCACAGCTTAGGGATAAAGGGGAAATCCTTTAAAACCGAGATGAGAACTTTTTTCACACAGAGAGTGGTGAATCTCTGGAACTCTCTGCCACAGAGGGTAGTTGAGGCCAGTTCATTGGCTATATTTAAGAGGGAGTTAGATGTGGCCCTTGTGGCCAAGGGGATCAGAGGGTATGGAGAGAAGGCAGGTATGGGATACTGAGTTGGATGATCAGCCATGATCATATTAAATGGCGGTGCAGGCTCGAAGGGCCGAATGGCCTACTCCTGCACCTAATTTCTATGTTTCTATGTTACTCCAGCACTTTGTGTCTGTCTTCGATTTAAACCAGCATCTATCTGAAATTCCTTTCTACGCAAGGTTGCTCAAGTGTTACCACAGACCATCCGAGACTAATGATGTTGTAACTATGCCCACATTGTATCTCTAAGTCTTACTGCATACCAACCAACGCATCTTCCATTCTTACTTCATGAACACTTCCATTCTTTGAACAAAAATAGCTTTCAAGTTGCATCAGTTCCAGTAAAATAGTCAAACTGGTTTTGCAACTAGCATCAGAACATAGATAAAGGATATTTGATCTCGTTACTCTGTTTCACTTACCACAAATGAAACTTAACCTTGTGAACGTTTGCAGCATATACCATATAACCATATAACAATTACAGCACGGAAACAGGCCATCTCGACCCTTCTAGTCCGTGCCGAACACATAATCTCCCCTAGTCCCATATACCTGCGCTCAGACCATAACCCTCCATTCCCTTCCCATCCATATAAACTATCCAATTTATTTTAAATGATAAAAACGAACCTGCCTCCACCACCTTCACTGGAAGCTCATTCCACACAGCTACCACTCTCTGAGTAAAGAAGTTCCCCCTCATGTTACCCCTAAACTTCAGTCCCTTAATTCTCATGTCATGTCCCCTTGTTTGAATCTTCCCTACTCTCAGTGGGAAAAGCTTTTCCACGTCAACTCTGTCTATCTCTCTCATCATTTTAAAAACCTCTATCAAGTCCCCCCTTAACCTTCTGTGCTCCAGAGAATAAAGTCCTAACTTATTCAACCTATCTCTGTAACTTAGTTGTTGAAACCCAGGCAACATTCTAGTAAATCTCCTCTGTACTCTCTCTATTTTGTTGACATCCTTCCTATAATTGGGCGACCAAAATTGTACACCATATTCCAGATTTGGTCTCACCAAGCCTTGTACAATTTTAACATTACATCCCAACTTCTATACTCAATGCTCTGATTTATAAAGGCCAGCACACCAAAAGCTTTCTTCACCACCCTTGAAATCTGTTGAACAGGTACCACCACATGTGTAAGGAAGAACATTGTTGATCTATGTAGGCAACACCAGGAAAATACAATGGGATCTTTAAACACAATTTTGTGGCTCCAGAATGAACTAATATAATGGGAAAATTCATTTAGCATACCAGTTTTGAGAAAGTTATCGATTTCTAATTTGGCTCTGTTGCAGCTGGTAGAGTCATAGTCCTAGAGCATGGAAACAGGCCCTTCAGCCCAACTTGCCCTTGCCAACCAAGATGTCCCATCTACACCCGTCCCACCTGCCCAGGTTTGGCGCATAACCCTTTCCTACCCATGTGGTTATCCAAAGATCTGTGGGCGGCGCTACCGGTGTCGCAGCGGCCTCTGCAGTCTGTCTGTGTTTTTTTGTCCTGTTGAGGGTTTAGTTTGTAGCTGTTTATCGTTTTTTTTTTTTAAATGTGTATGTGGGGGGGGTGGGGGGTGGGTGGGGGAAACCTTTAATCTCTTCCCTGTATGGAGACCTGACCTTTTCCCTGTCGGAGCTCCGTTGCCGTTGGGGCCTAGCGCCGTGGAGCGGCCTCCACCGGAACGACCTGGAGGCTCAAGTCACGGAGCCTGTGGAGCTGTGGAGCTGCTGTGGAGCCGTGGAGCCTGCTGTAGAGCCGTGGAGCCCGCTGTGGAGCTGCTGAGGAGCTGCTGCAGACTTACCTACGTGGAGCTGGCCGGCTTCGGGGCGTGGAGAGTGGCGGTGGCGCGTTGCTGCGGCCCGGCTCCGGTGGATGGTGACACCGGGAGCTCGCGGATCCCTGGTGGGAGGCTGCTTTGCGGGGCACCGGCAGCGGCGACTTCTCCCGCCCGAATTGCGGGGTTGAGAGTGACCTAGAGGGGGGCCCTACAACGCCCGGCGCGGCCTTAATTTGCCGCGGACTAGCGCCCGCCGGGGGCTTTGACCTCGACTTCGGGAGGGAAATGGAGTGCAGGGGAGAGACAAGAACTTTGCCTTCCATCACAGTGAGGAGGAGAGCCACTGTGATGGATGTTTATGTGAATAGTGTTGGTGTGTGTTTTGGTTCTTTTATTGTATGGCTGCAGAAACTACATTTCGTTTGAACCTCATGTGAGGTTCAAATGACAAATAAAGGTATTGTATTGTATTGTATTGTATCTGTTATGGTATCTGCCCTCACTACCTCTTCCGGTAGTTCTTTCCATATACCTACCGTCCCCTGTGTGAAGTTACTCCTCAAATTCTATTAAATCTTTCTCACCTTGGTTCTTGATTCCCTTACTCTGGTTAACAGATTATGCATTTGCCTTATCTATTCCCCTCATAATCTTATAAACTGCTGTAAGATCACCCCTCTAGAGTCCTGCGCTCTAAGGAATAAAGTCCTAACCTGCCCCATCTCTCCCTATAATTGGCCCCAAAGTCCTAGCAACATCCTCATAAATCTTCTCAGTACACATTCCAGCTTAATGACACCCTTCCTATAGCAGGGTAATGGGGTGGAGCCAGTGGCGGACTGGCCAGGGTGTCAGCTTGCCCGATGGCAAGTGGGCCCGTGATGAAGTGGGCCCCCTATATCAAGTGGGCCCCTGATGAAGTGGGCCCCCTTTGTCTCCTGGCAACCAATATATTTAGACGCAGTCCGCTACTGGGTGGTGGAGCTGCTGTCTCACTGCACCCGAGACCCGGTTTCTATCCTGATACCTGGTGCCATCTGCGTGGAGTTTGCACATTCGCCCTGTGACTGAGTGTGGTTCCTCCGGGTGCTCCGGTTTCGTCGAAGATCCCAAAGACATGCGGGATTGCCCCCACCCAGTGTGTAGGGAGTGGATGAGAAAATGGGATAACATGGAACAAACGTGAGTGAGTTTAGTTGAGCTTAGCTTAGTGATGTTTAGTATATTGTCTGGGAAACAGTGAATGAAAAACTTTTTGATGCATGATAAAGTCCGATTAAAGATAGTCCGAGGATTGGAGGAATGAGTGGTCAGCATGGACTCGGTAGGCAAAGGGCCTGTTTGCATGCTGTATCTGTCAATCAATTAAAAATGTTAAGTGGAAGAATTAACTGCAGATGCTGGTTTACACTGAAGATAGACACAAAACGCTAGAGTAACTCAGCGGGTCAGGCAGCACCTCCGGGGGAAAAGGAATGGCGATGTTTCAGGTCGAGACACTTCCTCAGATTGGTGTCAAAAATATTTCTTATTTTTGGGCTGTATATTTGACTGACAGCTCAAAGGAAAGTTAATGCTGGGACTATAAGGAAAGTCAATGTCATGAAACAAAGGGCTCACTGAGCTACCATGTAACCATATAACCATATAACAATTACAGCACGGAAACAGGCCATCTCGACCCTTCTAGTCCGTGCCGAACACATAATCTCCCCTAGTCCCATATACCTGCTCTCAGACCATAACCCTCCATTCCCTTCCCATCCATATAACTATCCAATTTATTTTTAAATGATAAAAACGAACCTGCCTCCACCACCTTCACTGGAAGCTCATTCCACACAGCTACCACTCTCTGAGTAAAGAAGTTCCCCCTCATGTTACCCCTAAACTTCAGTCCCTTAATTCTCATGTCATGTCCCCTTGTTTGAATCTTCCATACTCTCAGTGGGAAAAGCTTTTCCACGTCAACTCTGTCTCCCGGTGGCTCATCCCTCTCATCATTTTCCGACCTCTATCAAGTCCCCCCTTAACCTTCTGCGCTCCAAAGAATAAAGCCCTAAATTGTTCAACCTTTCTCTGTAACTTAGTTGCTGAAACCCAGCAACATTCTAGTAAATCTCCTCTGTACTCTCTCTATTTTTAGTTGACATCCTTCCTATAATTAGGCGACCAAAATTGTACCTCCCATACTCCAGAATTGGCCTCACCAATGCCTTGTACAATTTTAACATTACCACCCCCGCTTCTATCACTCAACGCTCTGATTTATAAAGGCCAGCACACCAAAATCTTTCTTTACCACCCTATCTACATGAGATTCCACTTTCAGGGAACTGTGCACAGTTATTCCCAGATCCCTCTGTTCACCTACATTCTTCAATTCCCTACCTTGTAAATTGCATTCTGCCCCTTCCCAGTAATTGTAGTCCCAGGCTGAGGAGCAGCACGTAAATTTTATTTCACAATGCATTATCCTGTTTGAAGATGGGGGTTTCCCCTTTGTCATCTAGTTTCCTGCTGTTTGGCCCAAGCATCAGATTCCGTCTGAAGAAGGGTCTCGACCCAAAACATCACGCATTCCTTCACCTCAGAGATGCTGTCTGAGTTCCTGCAGCTTTTTGTGTCTATCTTTGTTTTAAACCAGCATCTGCAGTTCCTTCCTACAGGAGACTCCGTCTGCTGAGTACCAGCCCTTTCAACAAAGTTGCAGTGGTGCAGCGGTAGAGTTGTTGCCTTACAACGAATGCAGCACCAGAGTCTTGGGTTCGATCCCGATTAAGGTGGCTGTCTATACAGAGTTTGTACGTTCTCCCCGTGACCTGCGTATGTTTTCTCCAAGATCTTCGGTTTCCTCCCACATTCCAAACACGTACATGTAGGTTAATTGGCTTGGTAAATGTAAACATTGTCCCTAGTGGGTGTAGGATAGTGTTAATGTGCGGGGATCGCTGGTCTGCGTGGGACAAAGGGAAACAAAATAAAAAAAATAAAAAAAATAGAGAGAGTACAGAGGAGATTTACTAGAATGTTGCCTGGGTTTCAACAACTAAGTTACAGAGATAGGTTGAATAAGTTAGGTCTTTATTCTCTGGAGCGCAGAAGGTTAAGGGGGGACCTGATAGAGGTCTTTAAAATGATGAGAGGGATAGACAGAGTTGATGTGGACAAGCTTTTTTCTTTGAGAATAGGGAAGATTCAAACAAGAGGACATGACTTCAGAATTAAGGGACGGAAGTTTAGGGGTAATATGAGGGGGAACTTCTTTACTCAGAGAGTGGAAGCGGTGTGGAATGAGCACCCAGTGGAAGTGGTGGCGGCAGGTTCATTGGTATCATTTAAAAATAAATTGGATAGGCATATGGATGAGAAGGGAATGGAGGGTTATGGTACGAGTGCAGGCAGGTGGGACTAAGGGGAAAAAAATTGTTCGGCATGGACTTGTAGGGCCGAGATGGCCTGTTTCCGTGCTGTAATTGTTATATGTTATATATGTTAAGGGCCTGTTTCCGTGCTGTATCTCTAAACTAGATTACCCTCATGTTTCATATGCCATAATGCTCCTGGATTCGAGGGTATTAACTGTAATGAGAGGTTGGACAAGCTTGGATTGTTTTCTCTGGTCTGGAACGTCAGAGGCTGTGTGTAGGCATGATAGCAGTTTCTAAAATTATGACAGATCTAGATTTGATGGAGAGTGAGAATTTTTTTTTTCCCCAGCATGGAAATGACAAAGACTAGAGGGCATAGCTTTAAGGTGAGAGGGACAGGCTTTAAAGGAGATGTGCGGGGCATGGATTTTTTTAAACATAGGGAAGTGGTGGGTGCCTGGAATGCACTGCCAGGGGCTGTGGTGGTGAGGCAGATGTGATAGAGGCATTTAGGAGGCTTTTGTATCAGCACATGGATATGCAGAAAATGGAGCTATGTGGTTCACATGCAGGCAGAGGAGTTTAATTTGTCAACAAAATAGAGAGAGTACAGAGGAGATTTACTAGAATGTTGCCTGGGTTTCAGCAACTAAGTTACAGAGAAAGGTTGAACAAGTTAGGGCTTTATTCTTTGGAGCGCAGAAGGTTAAGGGGGGACTTGATAGAGGTTTTTAAAATGATGAGAGGGATAGACAGAGTTGACGTGGAAAAGCTTTTCCCACTGAGAGTAGGGAAGATTCAAACAAGGGGACATGACATGAGAATTAAGGGACTGAAGTTTAGGGGTAACATGAGGGGGAACTTCTTTACTCAGAGAGTGGTAGCTGTGTGGAATGAGCTTCCAGTGAAGGTGGTGGAGGCAGGTTTGTTTTTATCATTTAAAAATAAATTGGATAGTTATATGGATGGGAAGGGAATGGAGGGTTATGGTCTGAGCGCAGGTATATGGGACTAGGGGAGATTATGTGTTCGGCACGGACTAGAAGGGTGGAGATGGCCTGTTTCCGTGCTGTAATTGTTATATGGTATATGTTATATGGTTATATGGTTAATGCCATACAATACGATAGAAGTTTAATTTATCCCAGGAAGGAAATTGGACTGACAACAGTCATAAAGCACAACAAGACACATGAAACATGGTGACGAGTGGAAAGGATTGGAGATGTTCAAACATTTGGGGATGGATGGAGAGGGGAGGGGGATGGGGGAGGGGAGTCAGTCTACTATACGACAGAAAGGGCAGGAGTTATGGTTTGGAAGCCACAGGAAAAAAAGGATCTGTGGCGATCTGTACTGCATCTTGGTGGAACTAGTCTGTTGCTGAAGGTACTTCTCAGGTTGACCAGTGTGTCATGGAGTGGGTGAGCTGTACATGGTAAATGGTAGGGAATTGAAGAATACAGTTGAACAGAGGGATCTGGGTATAACCGTGCATAGTTCCTTGAAGGTGGAATCTCATATAGATAGGGTGGTAAAGAAAGCTTTTGGTATGCTAGCCTTTATAAATCAGAGCATTGAGTATAGAAGCTGGGATGTAATGTTAAAATTGTACAAGGCATTGGTGAGACCAAATCTGGAGTATGGTGTACAATTTTGGTCGCCCAATTATAGGAAGGATGTCAACAAAATAGAGAGAGTACAGAGGAGATTTACTAGAATGTTGCCTGGGTTTCAACAACTAAGTTACAGAGATAGGTTGAATAAGTTAGGTCTTTATTCTCTGGAGCGCAGAAGGTTAAGGGGGGACTTGATAGAGGTCTTTAAAATGATGAGAGGGATAGACAGAGTTGATGTGGACAAGCTTTTCCCTTTGAGAATAGGGAGGATTCAAACAAGAGGACATGACTTCAGAATTAAGGGACAGAAGTTTAGGGGTAATATGAGGGGGAACTTCTTTACGCAGAGAGTGGTAGCGGTGTGGAATGAGCTCCCAGTGGAAGTGGTGGAGGCAGGTTCATTGGTATCATTTAAAAATAAATTGGATAGGCATATGGATGAGAAGGGAATGGAGGGTTATGGTATGAGTGCAGGCAGGTGGGACTAAGGGGGGAAAAAGTTGTTCGGCACGGACTTGTAGGGCCGAGATGGCCTGTTTCCGTGCTGTAATTGTTATATGGTTATATGGTTACTGTACAAGATGCTTCGCAGTTTGAGGAACATCCCACCAAGACCTCCTCCCACGAATCCAACTCTGCCCCCAGGATGGAGCCAGCCTTCCCAGCACACAGCAGCGAAGAAGATTACCACAAAAGATGCTCCGAGTCCATGCCGACTATCGGTCCCGTTCACACTAAGCTCATAAGTCCGAGGAGCAAAATTAGGCCAATGGCCTACCAAGTCAACTCTGTCATTCAATCATGGCTAATCTATCTTTCCCTCTCAACCCCATTCTCCTGCCTTCTCCCCATAACCCCTGATACTCTTACTGATCAAGAATCTGTCAATCTCCGCCGTAAAAATATCCATTGACGACCTCCACAGCCGTTTGTGGCAATGAATTCCACAGATTCACCACCCTCTGACTAAAGTAATTCCTCCTCATCTCCTTCCTAATGGCACGTCCTTTTATTCTGAGGGTATGGCCTCTGGTCCTCAACTCTCCCAATAGTGGAAACATCCTCTCCACATTCACTCTATCCAGACCTTTCATAATTCAGTAAGTTTCAACGAGGTCCCCCCTCATCCATCTAAACTCCAGCGAGTATAGGCCCAGTGCCTTAAAACAATCAGCAAAAGGATTTGAGTATAGGAGCAGGGAGGTTCTACTGCAGTTGTACAGGGTCTTGGTGACACCACACCTGGAGTATTGTGTACAGTTTTGGTCTCCTAATCTGGGGAAAGACATTCTTGCCATAGAGGGAGTGCAGAGAAGATTCACCAGACTGATTCCTGGGATGTCAGGACTTTCCATATGAAGAAAGACTGGATAGACTCGGCTTGTACTCGCTAGAATTTAGAAGATTGAGGGGGAATCTTATAGAAACTTACAAAATTCTTAAGGGGTTGGACAGGCTAGATGCAGGAAGATTGTTCCCGATGTTGGGGAAGTCCAGGACAAGGGGTCACAGTTTAAGGATAAAGGGGAAATCCTCAAGGACCGAGATGAGAAAAACATTTTTCACAGAGAGTGGCGCCTATTTTCTATGTTTCTATCATATGTGAACCCAATCATTCCTAGACTCATTCTCGTAATCCTCCTCTGGCCCCTCACCAACGCCAGCACATCCTTCTTCAGAGGAAACGATAATTCCTTAAAAATCTCCATTAACGGCCTCCACAGCCTTCTGTGTCAATGAACCTCCAACGAAAGAAACTCCTCATCTCCTTTCTACAAGCAGGAGTGAAACAGATTGTAGACAACATACAGTGACTTACCTCCCCTCAGTGTCATTGTCAGCGTCTCTGGCAGGCTGCTGTGCTGGACCTGACAGCTGTACATCTTTGGATCTTGGCCGTGTAGCTCGATGAGCAGTTCCATCCTGTACGTGTCATCGTGGTTTGGTAGAAGGATCTTGTTTATGCCATTGGAGACGGCCTGTCCATTCCTCAGCCAAGTGGCGTTGATGGAGCGGGGGTAAAAGGGAGTGATGACACATCGGAGCCCCTCACCTTTGTCCCTTTTCAACACTGTCACCCCTGGAACAACTGGGGAAGAATGGAGAGTAACGTCACTAATTTAACACAGAGGACATTACCTTACCATATAACCATATAACAATTACAGCATGGAAACAGGCCATCTCGGCCTTACAAGTCCATGCCGAACAAATTTTTTTTTTTTTCCCCCTTAGTCCCACCTGCCTACACTCATACCATAACCCTCCATTCCCTTCTCATCCATATGCCTATCCAATTTATTTTTAAATGATACCAATGAACCTGCCTCCACCACTTCCACTGGGAGCTCATTCCACACCGCCACCACTCTCTGCGTAAAGAAGTTCCCCCTCATATTACCCCTAAACTTCTGTCCCTTAATTCTGAAGTCATGTCCTCTTGTTTGAATCTTCCCTATTCTCAAAGGGAAAAGCTTGTCCACATCAACTCTGTCTATCCCTCTCATCATTTTAAAGACCTCTATCAGGTCCCCCCTTAACCTTCTGCGCTCCAGAGAATAAAGATAACTTATTCAACCTATCTCTGTAACTTAGTTGTTGAAACCCAGGCAACATTCTAGTAAATCTCCTCTGTACTCTCTCTATTTTGTTGACATCCTTCCTATAATTGGGCGACCAAAATTGTACACCATACTCCAGATTTGGTCTCACCAATGCCTTGTACAATTTTAACATTACATCCCAGCTTCTATACTCAATGCTCTGATTTATAAAGGCTAGCATACCAAAAGCTTTCTTTACCACCCTATCTATATGAGATTCCACCTTCAAGGAACTATGCACGGTTATACCCAGATCCCTCTGTTCAACTGTATTCTTCAATTCCCTACCATTTACCATGTACGTCCTATTTTGATTTGACCTGCCAAGGTGTAGCACCTCACATTTATCAGCATTAAACTCCATCTGCCATCTTTCAGCCCATTTTTCCAAATGGCCTAAATCACTCTGTAGACTTTGGAAATCCTCTTCATTATCCACAACACCCCCTATCTTGGTATCATCTGCATACTTACTAATCCAATTTACCACACCTTCATCAAGATCATTGATGTACATGACAAACAACAAAGGACCCAACACAGATCCCTGAGGCACCCCACTAGTCACCTGCCTCCAACCCGATAAACAGCCATCCACCATTACCCTCTGGCTTCTCCCATTCAGCCACTGTTGAATCCATCTTGCTATTCCTGCATTTATACCCAACAGTTGAACCTTCTTAACCAACCTTCCATGAGGAACCTTGTCAAAGGCCTTACTAAAGTCCATATAGACAACAACCACTGCTTGACCCTCGTCAATTTCCCTAGTAACTTACAGATGGAGATTATGCACACCAGCCTTGCTGTCTCACTGTTTCACTCACAAACTAGTTAGCTCGTTCAGGAAACATAGTGGAGTACATGCCCCACTCAGTATCAATGGTGCTGAAGTAGAAATGGTTCAGATCTTCAAGTTCCTTGGCGTTAATATTACCACATTGATACAGCAGCCAAGGAGGCACACCAAGGCCTCTACTACCTTAGGAGACGCAGGAAATTTGGCATGACTCCAATGATTCTTACAGTCCTCTGCAGAAGCTCCATACTGTCACTGCTTGGTTTGGGAACAGCTCTACCCAAGACCACAAAAAAATTGCGAAGAGTTGTAGATGTAGCCCAGACCATCACGCATCCAGACTCCCCATCACTGACTCCACCTACATTCCACGCTGCCACAGAAAAGCAGCCAACACAATTAATGACTTGTCCCATCCCCGGTCATTCCTTCTTCTCCCTGCTCCAGTCGGGCAAAGGGTATAGAAGCTTGAAAGCTTGCACCACCACCACCTCTGCTACCAAGTTTCTGAGCTAAGGTACTGTCCAATTCACCTCTACCACATTGGATTCTGCCTATTGGACTGATGAACTGTATCTTCCCCTTAGCACTATCTATTGTACTTGAGTTTAACGTTGTTATATTTATGTACAGTATAATCTGATCTATCTCTCCTTCCTCACCCCATTCTCCTGCCTTTTTTATTTATTTATTTATTTATTTTATTTATTCCGAACAAGTAAAGACATTAAAGACATTAATAGTAACAAAATCGAAATTATCAAACAATTGGACATTACAATCAATATTTACAAGCAATGAAAAGAACAAAAAGCAAATTTCCAATGTCCAACTCTGTGTCTGTACAAGCTCGAAAAGGAGTGAGAAGAAGAATAACTTATTAAATCTCACCCCTTTTCCCCAACATTTCTACCATATTTAAAAATCAATTAATTAATAATAATAATACTACCCCAGGCACTTTCCCATAATACCTACAGACATACAGCTATTATACACATACAAACTTCATATATGAAGCAACCAAACATAAGTAAACAATTGTAAAGCAATAGATAAACATTAACCCCCACTTGTCAGCCATCCCCATGAAAATTATTTTTTTATATATCATTTTAAAATGATTCATGTTTGTACATTGCTTTAATTCCTCGTTCAATTTGTTCCACACTCCTACTCCACAAACCGAAATACAAAAGGTTTTTCTAGTCGTACGGACTCTTTGTTTCTTAAAATTAAATATTCCTCTTAAATTGTAACCCCCCACACGCTCGTTAAATAATTTTTGAATGTTTCCAGGTAAATTTTTATTTTTGGCCCTAGACATTATCTGAGCTGTTTCGAATGTAACCAAATCTTCTCATTTTAATAATTTTGACTCAGAAGCTCCCTCACCATCCGTGATTGGGAAATCGTCCCAGATCAGTGCTCCCTCACCATCATGGATAGAAACATAGAAAATAGGTGCAGGAGTAGGCCATTCGGCCCTTCGAGCCTGCACCGCCATTCAATATGATCATGGCTGATCATCCAACTCAGTATCCTGTACCTGCCTTCTCTCCATACCCTCTGATCCCTTTAGCCACAAGGGCCACGTCTAACTCCCTCTTAAATATAGCCAATGGGAATTAAATATAGCCGATGTGAGCTCCCTTGTTGTCTGGGTCAAGAGACACCTCACAGTCCCAGAATGGAAGCTCCCTCACCTCCCTGGGCTCCCTCACTGTCTCAAATGGGCGCTCTATTGCTGCCCCAGACTGTCCCGGAAAGGGAGCACCCACACCTTCCTGGATCATAGCTCCCACTCTGTCACACACAGGGGCTTAAGTACTGAGAAGTCCGTCCTACCTACCTCTCCTCTCGAGTGCCGCCTCACCAAGCTGAAGAGCTTCCCGCAAGTCTGGAATGCAGCTGTTGTTCACTGTTTGAACTGCAACATTATTAACGAAAGGCTGTAAGGTGCTTGGATCGTTCAAGATTATAAAGATACCAGTGGCGGAACAGTTCACTGTGACCAGATCACACTCAATCGCACCGAGGTCTTGGATGCTAAACTTTACAAACAGATGGTTCATATTTTCAGACTGTGTGCAGCCCCAAATCGTCTGGAAGTAGGTGATACCTGTAAAGAACCATTTGTCATGAATGAGAAGCTATTCCCTACTGTAGATTGGTTAATGCATGTGAACCAAGCATAGTAGAGTAGCAACACTAACCCCACCTTACTGTATGCTTTATATTAACACCCACTTCCTACATTAAGTAGTCTTGGAAGTGGTAGTGATGAACTAACAACTAACAACCTGCTGTACCCCTATACTGTGTGTTACAATTAGAGATGGCTTTAAACTCCAGATCTGTGCAACATAATCATTTTACACATACCAAACACGGAAGGGGTTCTTAAGGGGTTGGACAGGCTAGACGCAGGAAGATTGTTCCCGATGTTGCGGAAGTCCAGAACAAGGGGTCACACAGTTTAAGGATAAGGGGGAAATCTTTTAGGACCGAGATGAGAAAAACATTTTTCACACAGAGAGTGGTGAATCTGTGGAATTCTCTGCCACAGAAGGTAGTTGAGGCCACAGTTCATTGGCTATATTTAGGAGGGAGTTAGATGTGGCCCTTGTGGCTAAAGGGATCAGGGGGTATGGAGAGAAGGCAGGTGCGGGATACTGAGTTGGATGATCAGCCATGATCATATTGAATGGAGGTGCAGGCTCGAAGGGCCGAATGGCCTACTCCTGCACCTATTTTCTATGTTTCTAAATGGGACCTGCACTGTGTCACCACGAGATGCAGGGAGCAGCAGACTGTAGTGAGGGGATGATGTTAGAGCAGGGGCTGAGGGTGGAGTGAATGCAGCATCGTAGGTGGTGGTACAGCACAAAGTGTCTCAAACAATCTGTGATCACGGTGAGCAAATGTGTACAGCCAGGGTGAGTGGGTACACAGGGGAATGATCATGGAGAGGGGCTGTGTGTGCACTCACATCATTGTGTTCAGAGCAGGGGATCAAATAGGAGAGGGTACACCGTGCATGATTGTAGGCAGAGTAGGGGATTACTGTGAGGGTGTACTGTGTGTCAGGGTGTGTATAAGCAGGGGATTACAGTGAGATGGTGGATGGTGTACTGTGTCAGGGTGTGTATAGAGTAGGGGATTACAGTGAGATGGTGTACTGTGTGTCAGGGTGTGTATAGAGTAGGGGATTACAGTGAGATGGTGTACTGTGGCTCAGGGTGTGTAACATAGAAACATAGAAACATAGAAATTAGGTGCAGGAGTAGGCCATTCGGCCCTTCGAGCCTGCACCGCCATTCAATATGATCATGGCTGATCATCCAACTCAGTATCCCGTACCTGCCTTCTCTCCATACCCCCTGATCCCCTTAGCCACAAGGGCCACATCTAACTCCCTCTTAAATATAGCCAATGAACTGGCCTCAACTACCCTCTGTGGCAGAGAGTTCCAGAGATTCACCACTCTCTGCGTGAAAAAAAGTTCTTCTCATCTCGGTTTTAAAGGATTTCCCCTTTATCCTTAAGCTGTGACCCCTTGTCCTGGACTTCCCCAACATCGGGAACAATCTTCCTGCATCTAGCCTGTCCCCTGTGTATAAGCAGGGGATTACAGTGAGATGGTGTACTGTGTGTCAGGGTGTGTATAGAGCAGGGGATTACTGTGTACTGTGTGTCAGGGTGTGTATAGAGCAGGGGATTACAGTGAGATGGTGTACTGTGTGTCAGGGTGTGTATAATAGCAGGGTGGGATTACTGTGAGCCTGCACCGCCATGTACTGTGTGTCCTGCCTTCTCTCCAGGCCACAAGGGCCACATCTAACTCCCTCTTAAATATAGCCAATAGAGCAGAGGAGAGATTACACTGGGCAGGGGATTACAGTGAGATGGTGTACTGTGTGTCAGGGTGTGTATAGAGCAGGGGATTACTGTGAGGGTGTACTGTGTGTCAGGGTGTGTATAGAGCAGGGGATTACTGTGAGGGTGTACTGTGTGTCAGGGTGTGTATAGCACAGGGGATTACTGTGAGGGTGTACTGTGTGTCAGAGTGTGTATAAGCAGGGGATTACAGTGAGATGGTAATCAGAGCATTGAGTATAGAAGTTGGGATGTAATGTTAAAATTGTACAAGGCATTGGTGAGGCCAATTCTGGAGTATGGTGTACAATTTTGGTCGCCTAATTATAGGAAGGATGTCAACAAAATAGAGAGAGTACAGAGGAGATTTACTAGAATGTTGCCTGGGTTTCAGCAACTAAGTTACAGAGAAAGGTTGAACAAGTTAGGGCTTTATTCTTTGGAGCGCAGAAGGTTAAGGGGGGACTTGATAGAGGTTTTTTTAAATGATGAGAGGCATAGACAGAGTTGACATGGAAAAGCTTTTCCCACTGAGAGTAGGGAAGATTCAAACAAGGGGACATGACATGAGAATTAAGGGACTGAAGTTTAGGGGTAACATGAGGGGGAACTTCTTTACTCAGAGAGTGGTAGCTGTGTGGAATGAGCTTCCAGTGAAGGTGGTGGAGGCAGGTTCGTTTTTATCATTTAAAAATAAATTGGATAGTTATATGGATAGGGAATGGAGGGTTATGGTCTGAGCGCAGGTATATGGAGGGTTATGTGTTCTGAGGACTAGAAGGGTCGATATGGGTTTCCGGGTAGATTGTTATGTGTTATATGGCACGGACAGGGTGTGTAGAAGGGTTACAGTGATGGTGTACTGTGTGTCCGTGCTGTAATTGTTATATGGGGTTATATTATATGGTTATATGGTGTACTGTGTGTCAGGGTGTGTATAGAGCAGGGGATTACAGTGAGATGGTGTGCATTGCATCATTGTAATTCTAGTTGTAATTAATTTATTCGCCAAGTATGTAAAAACATGCAAAGAATTTGATTTTCCATACAGTCTTACAAAAAAAAATCATAAAACAACATAAAAATTCACATATACATCCACCCCTGTGATGGGATGGAAGGCAATAGCGTATTATCTTCTTCCCTGCTTTTTCCTCGCGGTTGCGGGGCAGTTGAACCATCCACAGTCGGGGTGATGGAAGCTCCCGCAGCCGGAGATGAAGCTCCCGCATCGGGGCGGTCGAATCTCCTGTGGTTTGAGCTCCCGAAGTCGATCCCAAACCAAGAGACCGTCAGCTGCACGATGTTAGGCTGCAGTGTGGACGGATTTACGATGCAGAAAAAGTTGCATCTCCGTCGAGGAAAGAGATTTTTTAAAGGCCCCCCCCAACATAATACAAAATTGAAAATACACTAAAACATGCATTTAATTATGGACCAAAAACAACAAAAGAAGAAAAGGACATGACAGACTGTTGGCGAGGCTGCCATCGTACACTGCCACCCGGTGTTAATCCATTGTGTGTACAATGCAGTGTAGGGGATAGTGAGAGATGGTGTACTGTGCATCAGTTTATATAGTGTAGGGGATAGTGAGAGATGGTGTACTGTGCATCAGTATGGGCAAAGCAGGGGATCACAGTGAGATGGTTTACTGTGCATCAGTGTGCATAGAGCAGGGGTTACAGTGAGCGATGATGTACTGTGCATCAGTATGTGTATAGTGCAGGCGATAGTGAGAGAGAGTGTACTGTGCATCATCATGGGCGGAGAAGGGAATCGCAGTGAGAGATGGCGTACTGTGGATCAGTTTGTATAGTGCAGGGGAATCACAGTGAGATGGTGTAGTGTGCATCAGTTTGTATATAGAGCAGGAGAATCACAGTGTGAGATGGTGTAGTGTGCATCAGTGTGTATATAGAGCAGGGCGATCACAGTGTGAGATGGTGTAGTGTGCATCAGTGTGTATATAGAGCAGGGGAATCACAGTGTG
Organism: Leucoraja erinaceus; assembly: GCF_028641065.1. NCBI lineage: Eukaryota > Metazoa > Chordata > Chondrichthyes > Rajiformes > Rajidae > Leucoraja > Leucoraja erinaceus. Next base: position 136,409 of record NW_026575814.1, on the reverse strand, counting down.
AGATGGTGTAGTGTGCATCAGTGTGTATGTAGAGCAGGGCGATCGCATTGAGACCGAAGTTGTTGGCATGATGGGGCAGCGGTAGAATTGCTGCCTTGAGACCCGGGTTCGATCCTGACAATGAGGGCAATGGGCACACTGCACGGAATTTGTACATGCTCACTATGACCACGCAGCATGAGTTTTCTCCGGGTGCCTCCGTCCAGTTTCCTCCCATATTCCAAAGCAGGGGACGGAATTTCTGCTGCTTCATCGGATCCATCTGATAGCGGATATTTTGGCAAGGTGAAATTTACTGTGAGCCTGAGAGGGGTACAAAGACACATACCGAGCAATTGGGCATGTGTTCCCAATTGTTTAGACACAATCGTGTGAATGATGTCTGCGATCATCTTCTGCCGTGCCCAGTACTCAGCCGTGAAGCCATTCGCAATCCACTGCTGCCTGGGTACCACTTCTTCGAGGGAGTTGTCGTAGTAATCTATCTGCAGATCATCCAACATCCCAACCCTGGCGAAGTCTGGCAGGTCAGGGACACTGAGGGAGGAGGTGGCGAAATATATCAAGCTGTGGGAATCTGATCAAAGGAGACAATGGGAGAGTGTTAGAAGCAGACCAAACGAAAAGGCCGAATGCCCAGAGAATACCCATCAGCTCAAGGGCTTCACGGTGGCATAGCGGTAGAGCTACTGCCTTAAAGCCCTGTCTCACGGTGCGAGTTCATTCCAAGAGCTTTGGTCTCCTAATCTGAGGAAAGTACAGTCCCAAGTACAGTTTTGCTCTCCTAATCTGAGGAAAGACATTCTTGCCATAGAGTGAGTACAGAGAAGGTTCACCAGACTGATTCCTGGGATGTCAGAACTTTCATATGAAGAAAGACTGGATAGACTCGGCTTGTACTCGCTAGAATTTAGAAGATTGAGGGGGAATCTTATAACAATTACAGCACGGAAACAGGCCATCTCGACCCTTCTAGTCCGTGCCGAACACATAATCTCCCCTAGTCCCATATACCTGCGCTCAGACCATAACCCTCCATTCCCTTCCCATCCATATTTATTTTTAAATGATAAAAACGAACCTGCCTCCACCACCTTCACTGGAAGCTCATTCCACACAGCCACCACTCTCTGAGTAAAGAAGTTCCCCCTCATGTTACCCCTAAACTTCAGTCCCTTAATTCTCATGTCATGTCCCCTTGTTTGAATCTTCCCTACTCTCAGTGGGAAAAGCTTTTCCACGTCAACTCTGTCTATCCCTCTCATCATTTTAAAAACCTCTATCAAATCCCCCCTTAACCTTCTGCACTCCAAAGAATAAAGCCCTAACTTGTTCAACCTTTCTCTGTAACTTAGTTGCTGAAACCCAGGCAACATTCTAGTAAATCTCCTCTGTACTCTCTCTATAAAAACTTACAAAATTATTAAGGGGTTGGACAGGCTAGATGCAGGAAGATTATTCCCGATCATGGGTCCAGAACAAGGAGTCACACAGTTTAAGATTAAGAGGGAAATCTTTTAGGACCGAGATGAGAAAATCATTTTTTACACAGAGAGTGGTGAATCTGTGGAATTCTCTGCCACAGAAGGTAGTTGAGGCCACAGTTCATTGGCTATATTTAAGAAAGAGTTAGATGTGGCCCTTGTGGCTAAAGGGATCAGGGGGTATGGAGAGAAGGCAGGTATGGGATATTGATTTGGATGATCAGCCATGATCATATTGAATGGCGGTGCAGGCCCGAATGGCCTACTCCTGCACCTATTTTCTATGTTTCTATGTTTCTAAGAGCTCTCCCGAGTTTGCCCTGATTCGATCTCGGAGATTTACAGTAATGGCCACTCGTCGGTACTCGGGGCTCTCGTGGACATTTTTCAACGTGTTTTAAAATCTCCACGAGTCTTCCCGTGCTTATCTGCCGTTAGCGAGTCATCCCGAGTACCTGCCGTTAGCGTTACGAGCCGCTAAGAGACGTCCCCGAGCTCCGACGTACCCGCTACGTTCATTCTCCGTGCTTACCGCGAGTTTGAATTTTTTTAAACTCGGGAGAGCTCTTGGAATGAACTCGTACTGTGGGACAGGGCTTTTACAGCCCCAGAGACCCAGGTTCGATCCTGGCTGTACGGAATTTGTACGTTCACCCCGTGACCTGCGTGGGGTTTCTCCGATATTCTCGGTTTCCTCCCACCATCCAAAGATGGACAGGTTTGTAGGTTAATTGACTTGGTATAAATATAAAATGATCCCTAATGTGTGTAGGGTAGTCTTAATATCACTGAAAGTGTATTTTGGACAGTGATCTGTGGTGCTCAAACAATGTTGGTCTGTAAAAAGACTTTGGGAGCTAGTTTGTGGCCACCATTTTCTAATGCCAAGTTGAAACCAGTGGTGTCCATCCAGAAAGTCAATATTTTGTTTGTTTGTGGTGGTTTTAACCTTGGTGGTGTGTGTGAAAGATGTGAATGAATTCCTCTGACTCTGTTTCTGAATGTGACATTGATCGCCTGGGCCACTTCTAGACCAAAGCCTCGTCTAGTCTTTCGGGGTCAGCATTTTTCTCTGAGATATGTTTAACTGTTATATGATCCTGTCTGTTCTGTTTGTGGACGGGCCTTCGATGTCCATGTAAGTGTACAAAATCAGGTGGCACAATCAGGGATATATGCAGATGATACTAAGATAGGTGGTGTTGTGGATAATGAAGTAGATTTTCAAAGTCTACAGAGAGATTTAGGCCATTTGGAAGTGGGCTGAAAGATGGCAGATGGAGTTTAATGCTGATAAGTGTGAGGTGCTACATCTTGGCAGGACAAATCAAAATAGGACGTACATGGTAAATGGTAGTGAATTGAGGAATGCAGTTGAACAGAGGGATCTAGGAATAACTGTGCACAGTTTCCTGAAGGTGGAATCTCATGTAGATAGGGTGGTAAAGAAAGCTTTTGGTGTGCTGGCCTTTATAAATCAGAGCATTGAGTTGGGATGTCATTTTACAAGGCATTGGTGAGGCCAATTCTGGAGTATGGTGTACAATTTTGGTCGCTTAATTATAGGAAGGATGTCAACAAAATAGAGAGAGTACAGAGGAGATTTACTAGAATGTTGCCTGGGTTTCAGCAACTAAGTTACAGAGAAAGGTTGAACAAGTTAGGTCTTTATTCTTTGGAGCGCAGAAGGTTAAGGGGGGACTTGATAGAGGTCTTTAAAATGATGAGAGGGATAGACAGAGTTGATGTGTATAATCTTTTCCCACTGAGAGGAGGGAAGATTCAAACAAGAGGACATGACTTGAGAATTAAGGGACAGAAGTTTAGCGGTAACATAAGGGGGAACTTCTTTACTCAGAGAGTGGTGGCTGTGTGGAATGAGCTTCCAGTGAAGGTGGTGGAGGCAGGTTCGTTTTTATCATTTAAAAATAAATTGGATAGTTATATGGACGGGAAAGGAATGGAGGGTTATGGTCTGAGCACAGGTATATGGGACTAGGGGAGAATATGTGTTCGGCACGGACTTGTAGGGCCGAGATGGCCTGTTTCCGTGCTGTAATTGTTATATGGTTATATGGTTAATGTGCGGGGAATCGCTGGTCGGTGCGGACTCGGTGCCCCGAAGGGCCTGTTTCTACGCTGTATCTCTAAACTAAACTAAACCCCCAGAGCCTGATGGAATAGGTTAGGGTATAGATTTATCAGCGTCCCGTGTACCAAGGTACAGCAACAAGTTTTGTTTTGTATGCAATGCAAACAGAACAGACATACTATACATAAATAAAATTAATTCAAGTTGAGCACAATAGATAGAGCATTGGGGAAAATGCAGAAAATATGCTTTACATTTTAGAGATATAGCCCTTTTAGGAAACAGGCCCTTCGGCCCAGTGTGTCTGCGCCGGCCAGCAATCACCCCATACACTCGCAGTATCCTACATGCTAGGGACAATTTTCAATTTTACCAGAAGTCAATTAACTGACAAAGCACCCGAAAAAAGCCCACGTGGTTTCAGGGAGAACATACAAACTCCGTACAGACAACACCCGTAGTCAGTCTCTGGCGCTGCAAGGCATTGATGTAATAAAAAGGAACTGCAAATGCTGGTTTATACCAAAGATAGACAGAAAATTGCTGGAGTAACTCAGCAGATCAGGGAGCATCTCTGGAGAAAATGGATTGTGATGTTTCAGATCGGAACCCTTCTTTAGACTGATTGTAAGGTAGTGGGGGGGGGGGGACTGGAAGCAAGAAAACACCAGGACAAATCAGGGGTGGCAATATATAACCTCAGGTTGACAAAAATGCTGGAGAAACTCAGCGGGTGCAGCAGCATCTATGGAGCGAAGGAAATAGGCAACGTTTCGGGCCGAAACCCTTTTTCAGACGTTGAACTTCAGCGGGAGTCTGAAGAAGGGTTTTAGCCCGAAACGTTGCCTATTTCCTTCGCTCCATAGATGCTGCTGCACCCGCTAAGTTCCTCCAGCACTTTTGTCTATCTTCTATTTTCCAGCATCTGCAGTTCCTTCTTAAACATATGGACCCTCAGGCAGGGTGGTTCCCTGATAGGCCAAATGTTGGCAAGAATGGTCTATCTTTAGTTCTTGGCGTTGACAAGCAAGAACTTCATTGTCCTATCTGGGACACGTGACAATAAAACTCTCTTGACTCTCTTGTAAGTGTAACAGTTCCATGAACAAAGTTGAACGTATGCAACGTGGTAATGGTGAATCGGACAGTACCCTAGCTTATGGAAGGACCGCTCAGAAACCTGATAACAGAGGGGACGAAGCTGTTCCTGAGTCTGGTGGTGCGCGCTTTCAAACTTCTGTACCTTCTGCCAGATGTGAGCTGGGAGAAGGAGGATATGAAAGGTTTGATCGGGCGGGATGTCTGTGATAATGATGGCTGCCCAGCCTGCTCATGCTGACCAAGGTTCCCCTTTTACAATAGTCCCACCTGCCCGCGTTTGGCCCATATAACCATATAACAATTACAGCACGGAAACAGGCCATCTCGGCCCTACAAGTCCATGCCGAACAAATTTTTTTCCCCTTAGTCCCACCTGCCTGCACTCGTACCATAACCCTCCATTCCCTTCTCATCCATATGCCTATCCAATTTATTTTAAAATGATACCAATGAACCTGCCTCCACCACTTCCACTGGAAGCTCATTCCACACCGCTACCACTCTCTGCGTAAAGACGTTCCCCCTCATATTACCCCTAAACTTCTGTCCCTTAATTCTGAAGTCATGTCCTCTTGTTTGAATCTTCCCTATTCTCAAAGGGAAAAGCTTGTCCACATCAACTCTGTCTATCCCTCTCATCATTTTAAAGACCTCTATCAGGTCCCCCCTTAACCTTCTGCGCTCCAGAGAATAAAGACCTAACTTATTCAACCTATCTCTGTAACTTAGTTGTTGAAACCCAGGCAACATTCTAGTAAATCTCCTCTGTACTCTCTCTATTTTGTTGACATCCTTCCTATAATTGGGCGACCATATCCTAACAAACCTTTCATTGTCATTGAGTGATACAGTGTGGAAACAGGCCCTTCGGCCCAACTCACCCACGCCGGCCAGCATGTCCCAGCTACACTAGTCCCACCTACCTGCGCTTGGCCCATATCCTTCCAAATTTGTCCTATCCATGTACCTGTCTAACTGTTTCTTAAATATTGGGATAGTCCCAGCCTCAACTACCTCTGGCAGCTTGTTCCATCCACCCACCACCCTTTGTGTGAAAAGGTTATTCCTCAGTTTCTGTAGATGAGATATGCATGTGATTTAATATAACCATATAACAATTACAGCACGGAAACAGGCCATCTCGACCCTTCTAGTCCGTGCCGAACACATAATCTCCCCTAGTCCCATATACCTGCGCTCAGACCATAACCCTCCATTCCCTTCCCATCCATATAACTATCCAATTTATTTTTAAATGATAAAAACGAACCTGCCTCCACCACCTTCACTGGAAGCTCGTTCCACACAGCTACCACTCTCTGAGTAAAGAAGTTCCCCCTCATGTTACCCCTAAACTTCAGTCCCTTAATTCTCATGTCATGTCCCCTTGTTTGAATCTTCCCTACTCTCAGTGGGAAAAGCTTTTCCACGTCAACTCTGTCTATCCCTCTCATCATTTTAAAAACCTCTATCAAGTCCCCCCTTAACCTTCTGCGCTCCAAAGAATAAAGCCCTAACTTGTTCAACCTTTCTCTGTAACTTAGTTGCTGAAACCCAGGCAACATTCTAGTAAAAATATAGTTACCTCATCACTACTAACCACTCCCCATATCACAAGTACAATTACAACCTCCCCACCCACATATCGCTCTCTAGTTTCCGTGACAGACCACGTACAGCTAGTGCACTTTGTATAAGATACAGTATGAATAAAATGAAGTAAAGTTACAGTGTGTCGCTATCACTTCTTTACAGTTTCCTATTAAATCTTTTCCCCTTCACCTCGAACCTAAGTCCTCTGGTCCTCGATTCCCCTACTCTGGGCAAGAGACTGTGCATCTACCTGATCTACTCCCCTCATGATTTTGTACACCTCTATAAGATCACCCCTCATCCTCCTGCCCTCCAAGGAATAGAGACCCAGCCTACTCAACCACTCCCTATAGCTCAGGCCCTCTAGTCCTGGCAACATCCTCGTAAATCTGCTCTGAACCCTTTCAAGCTTGACAATATCTTTTCATATAACCATATAACAATTACAGCACGGAAACAGGCCATCTCGACCCTTCTAGTCCGTGCCGAACACGTATTCTCCCCTAGTCCCATACACCTGCGCTCAGACCATAACCTTCCATTCCCTTCCCGTCCATATAACTATCCAATTTATTTTTAAATGATAAAAATGAACCTGCCTCCACCACCTTCACTGGAAGCTCATTCCACACAGCCACCACTCTCTGAGTAAAGAAGTTCCCCCTCATGTTACCCCTAAACTTCAGTCCCTTAATTCTCAAGTCATGTCCCCTTGTTTGAATCTTCCCTACTCTCAGTGGGAAAAGCTTTTCCACGTCAACTCTGTCTATCCCTCTCATTATTTTAAAAACCTCTATCAAGTCCCCCCTTAACCTTCTGCGCTCCAAAGAATAAAGATCTAACTTATTCAACCTTTCTCTGTAACTTAGTTGCTGAAACCCAAGCAACATTCTAGTAAATCTCCTCTGTACTCTCTCTATTTTGGTAGACATCCTTCCTATAATTAGGCGACCAAAATTGTACACCATACTCCAGAATTGGCCTCACCAATGCCTTGTACAATTTTAGCATTACATCCCAACTTCTATACTCAACTTCTATACTTTCCTATAACATGGTGCCCGGAACTGAACACAATACTCTAAATGTGGTCTCACCAACGTTCCTATCCAAATGCCTTTTATATGTTGTTGTTGTTCCTGCATCAACTACCTCCTCTGGCAGAATGATCGCACCTCCAACCTGCAGACACCATCCCAGAATAAACACCCACCTCCCCTCGGAAAACGACTCCCTCCCCGGGCACTTTCCCTTGCAACCGCAAGAGATGCAACACTTGTCCCTTTACATCCCCCCTCGACTACATTCAAGGACCCAAGCAGTCGTTCCAGGTGCGACAGAGGTTCACCTGCATCTCCTCCAACCTCATCTACTGCATCCGCTGCTCTAGATGTCAGCTGATCTACATCGGTGAGACCAAGCGGAGGCTGGGCGATCGTTTCGCCGAACATCTCCGCTTGGCCCTGAAGAACCTGCCTGACCTTCCGGTGGCTCAGCACTTCAACTCCCCCTCCCATTCCCCATCCGACCTCTCTGTCCTGGGTCTCCTCCATGGCCAGGGCGAGCAACACCAGCAATTGGAGGAACAGCACCTCATATTCCGCTTGGGGAGTCTGCATCCCGGGGGCATGAACATTGAATTCTCCCAATTTTGTTAGCCCTTGCTGTCTCCTCCCCTTCCTCAGCCCTCGGGCTCCTCCTCCTCCTTTTTCCTTTCTTCTACCCCCATCAGTCTGAAGAAGGGTTTCGGCCCGAAACGTTGCCTATTTCCTTCGCTCCATAGATGCTGCTGCACCCGCCGAGTTTCTCCAGCATTTTTGTGTACCTTTGATTTTCCAGCATCTGCAGTTCCTTCTTAAAAACCCACCTCCACTTGTTTGCTTTCTGTGCCCCACTATCACTAACACCCCTTGTTAAAGAAGCTGTACAAACTGGGCCGGCAGCAGGTTTAGAGCGCCAGGGAACTCAGTGTGGTCTGAAGGATCCATTTCCATACTCTATCTCTAAATAAACTAACATTTTATTGGTGACTTGGATAGGCTGGGTGAGTGGGCAAATGTTTGGCAGATGCAGTATAATGTGGATAAATGTGAGGTTATCCATTTTGGTGGCAAAAACAGGAAAGCAGACTATTATCTAAATGGTGGCCTCGATTGGGAAAGGGGGAGATGCAGCGAGACCTGGGTGTCATGGTACACCAGTCATTGAAGGTAGGCATGCAGGTGCAGCAGGCAGTAAAGAAAGCGAATGGTATGTTAGCTTTCATTGCAAAAGGATTTGAGTATAGGAGCAGGGAGGTTCTACTGCAGTTGTACAGGGTCTTGGTGAGACCACACCTGGAGTATTGCGTACAGTTTTGGTCTCCAAATCTGAGGAAGGACATTATTGCCATGGAGGGAGTGCAGAGACGGTTCACCAGACTGATTCCTGGGATGTCAGGACTGTCTTATGAAGAAAGACTGGATAGGCTTGGTTTATACTCTCTAGAATTTAGGAGATTGAGAGGGGATCTTATAGAAACTTACAAAATTCTTATGGGGTTGGACAGGCTAGATGCAGGAAGATTGTTCCCGATGATGGGGAAGTCCAGGACAAGGGGTCACAGCTTAAGGATAAAGGGGAAATCCTTTAAAACCGAGATGAGAAGAACTTTTTTCACACAGAGAGTGGTGAATCTCTGGAATTCTCTGCCACAGAGGGTAGTTGAGGCCAGTTCATTGGCTATATTTAAGAGGGAGTTAGATGTGGCCCTTGTGGCTAAGGGGATGAGGGGGTATGGAGAGAAGGCAGGTACGGGATACTGAGTTGGGTGATCAGCCATGATCATATTGAATGGCGGTGCAGGCTCGAAGGGCCGAATGGCCTACTCCTGCACCTAATTTCTATGTTTCTATGTTTCTATTTTGCACACAAAAGGATGAGCAAAACTGAACATAATACGGCACTTGTGCCTTGTACAGCTGTAACGTAACATCACAACCTCTGTGCTCAAAACCCTGACTGATGAAGGCCATCAGTGAGGAAGTATGTGACTGCACTCATTGACCCCTCTGCTCTACAACTCTCCCCAGAGCCCAACCCTTCACTTTGTAGGTCCCTGCCCAAGGTTGTGACCTTTCTTCAGTGTATCCAGCATTCACCGTGCTTTTTTTTTAAATTTCACACAGGTTGCTGGAGTAGCTAGTAGATGGGCCAAATGGCCTCCTCTGCACAATGAGGGCATATATGGAAATTGCACAATACACATTTTTCTTTTTTTGAAACCTTGATTTCATTTCCTTACAGAGGATGAGAAATCAGCTGCCTGGCAAGGGTCAGCATTTCACAATAATGTTCACACTGCCCATCTGTATCAACGGGTTTCACTTCCACCCCAATTCGAGTACACTGTCCTTATCTATGCACTGTGGATTGTTTGAATGTATCCATGTGTAGTTTAGTTTAGTTTAGTTCGGAGATGCAGGACGGAAACATGCCCTTTGGCCCAATAAGTCCGTGCCGATAAGCACTAACACCACCCTACACATACAAGGGAAATGTACAATTTTACCAAGCCAATTGGCCCACAAACCTATACGTCTTTGGAGGGCGGGAGGAAACCAGAGCACCCGGAGTAAGCCCACACAGGTCACGGAGAGAACGTACAAACTCTGGAACACCATATTATCTAAATGGTGGCCGATTGGGAAAGGGGGAGATGCAGTGAGACCTGGGTGTCATGGCACACCAGTCATTGAAGGTAGGCATGCAGGTGCAGCAGGCAGTAAAGAAAGCGAATGGTATGTTAGCTTTCATTGCAAAAGGATTTGAGTATAGGAGCAGAGAGGTTCTACTGCAGTTGTACAGGGTCTTGGTGAGACCACACCTGGAGTATTGCGTACAGTTTTGGTCTCCAAATCTGAGGAAGGACATTATTGCCATAGAGGGAGTGCAGAGACGGTTCACCAGACTGATTCCTGGGATGTCAGGACTGTATTATGAAGAAAGACTGGATAGACTTGGTTTATACTCTCTAGAATTTAGGAGACTGAGAGGGGATCTTATAGAAACTTACAAAATTCTTAAGGGGTTGGACAGGCTAGATGCAGGAAGATTGTTCCCGATGTTAGGGAAGTCCAGGACAAGGGGTCACACCTTAAGGATAAAGGGGAAAATCCTTTAAAACCGAGATGAGAAGAACTTTTTTCACGCAGAGAGTGGTGAATCTCTGGAACTCTCTGCCACAGAGGGTAGTTGAGGCCAGTTCATATTTAAGAGGGAGTTAGATGGGGATCAGGGGGTATGGAGAGAAGGCAGGTACGGGATACTGAGTTGGATGATCAGCCATGATCATATTGAATGGCGGTGCAGCCTCGAAGGGCCGAATGGCCTACTCCTGCACCTAATTTCTATGTTTCTATGGACTGGCAGCACCCGTGCTCAGGGTCCAACCCGGGTCTCTGGCGCTGTAAGACAAGCAAGTCTACTGCTGTGAAGCCATGCCGTCCAAAGTAATATTCTTTACTTTGATTGGATAGCATGCAAACATAACTTTTCACTGTACCTCGGTACTAGAATGTTGCCTGGGTTTCAGCAACTAAGTTACAGAGAAAGGTTGAACAAGTTAGGGCTTTATTCTTTGGAGCGCAGAAGGTTAAGGGGGGACTTGATAGAGGTTTTTAAAATGATGAGAGGGATAGACAGAGTTGACGTGGAAAAGCTTTTCCCACTGAGAGTAGGGAAGATTCAAACAAGGGGACATGACTTGAGAATTAAGGGACTGAAGTTTAGGGGTAACATGAGGGGGAACTTCTTTACTCAGAGAGTGGTAGCTGTGTGGAATGAGCTTCCAGTGAAGGTGGTGGAGGCAGGTTCGTTTTTATCATTTAAAAATAAATTGGATAGTTATATGGATGGGAAGGGAATGGAGGGTTATGGTCTGAGCGCAGGTATATGGGACTAGGGGAGATTATGTGTTCGGCACGGACTAGAAGGGTCGAGATGGCCTGTTTCCGTGCTGTAATTGTTATATGGTTATGTGACAATAATAAACTAAACTAAGCTAAAATTTCATAACAGGCCAGGAAATATTCCATTCACCATAAGCACCAGCACAGGTGCAGTGCACAAAGCAACCTCCCTGAACACACAGATGGACAATAGACAATAGGTGCAGGAGGAGGCCATTCGCCCCGTCGAGCCAGCACGGCCATTCACTGTGATCATGATAGGAAAGGTTTAGAGGGATATAGGCGAAATGTGGGCAGGTGGGACTAACTTAGATGGGACATCTGGGTTAGCATGGACCAGTTGGGCTGAAGGGCCTGTTTCTGTGCTGTTTGACTCTAAAATAAGCATTTTAAGAAATGGGTTAGGGTTAGGGCTAAGAATGGTCTTGACCCGAAACGTCACCCATTCCTTCTCTCCAGAGATGCTAACTGTCCCGCTGAGTTACTCCAGCTTTTCGTGTCTCTTTTCAAGTCAAGTCAAGTTTATTCGTCACATACACATACGAGATGTGCAGTGAAATGAAAAGTGGCAAATGCTCCTGCAAAAAGACAAACAAACAAACAAACAAACTACAAATAGCCTCATCCCACATATTCTGAATTGAATTAAAAGATATAGCATGGAAACAGGCTATTCGGCCCATCGAGTCGATACTGTCCATTGATCATCCGTTTACACTAGTTCTATGTTATCCCACCAATTGACCTACAAACCCACATGTCTGGTGTCTAAATAACAAAGAGAGAATGGACAGGCAACGTTTCTGATTGGGAACCTTCCTAGAATCATACTGTACAGAAATAGACCATTCGACCCAATTCGTCCACGCCATGCCGACCAAGATGAGCCATCTCAGCTATTCCCATTTGCCCGCATTTGATCCATATCCCTCTCCATATAACCATATAACAATTACAGCACGGAAACAGGCCATCTCGGCCCTACAAGTCCATGCCGAACAAATTTTTTTTCCCCTTAGTCCCACCTGCCTGCACTCATACCATAACCCTCCATTCCCTTCTCATCCATATGCCTATCCAATTTATTTTTAAATGATACCAATGAACCTGCCTCTACCACTTCCACTGGGAGCTCATTCCACACCGCCACCACTCTCTGCGTAAAGAAGTTCCCCCTCATATTACCCCTAAACTTCTGTCCCTTAATTCTGAAGTCATGTCCTCTTGTTTGAATCTTCCCTATTCTCAAAGGGAAAAGCTTGTCCCCATCAACTCTGTCTATCCCTCTCATCATTTTAAAGACCTCTATCAGGTCCCCCCTTAACCTTCTGCGCTCCAGAGAATAAAGACCTAACTTATTCAACCTATCTCTGTAACTTAGTTGTTGACTCTCCACCTATCTACCCTACCCACGCACCTGTCCATGTGTCTTTTAAATGTTGTTACTGATTCTGCCTCATCTTCCTCCGCAGTCTGAAGAAGGGTCTCGACCCAAAACGTCAGCCGTTCCCTCTCTCCAGCGATGCTGCCTGTCCCGCTGAGTTACTCCAGCATTTTGTGTCTACAGGTTAAACCGGCATCTGCAGTTTCTTCCTACATACTTCCCCTGGCAACTCATCCCGTGTTCCCACCACACACCATCTGAGTGAAAATGTTCCTATTAAATCTTCCCCCTCTCACCCTATGCCTTCTGGCTGCCGATTTCCAACCCCTGGGACAAAGATTGTCCACTTCCCTCCACGGATGCTGCCCGACCCGCTGAGTTTCTCCTGTTACTTTCCCGAAGAATATAACCATATAACAATTACAGCACGGAAACAGGCCATCTCGACCCTTCTAGTCCGTGCCGAACACATAATCTCCCCTAGTCCCATATACCTGCGCTCAGACCATAACCCTCCATTCCCTTCCCATCCATATAACTATCCAATTTATTTTTAAATGATAAAAACGAACCTGCCTCCACCACCTTCACTGGAAGCTCATTCCACACAGCTACCACTCTCTGAGTAAAGAAGTTCCCCCTCATGTTACCCCTAAACTTCAGTCCCTTAATTCTCATGTCATGTCCCCTTGCTTGAATCTTCCCTACTCTCAGTGGGAAAAGCTTTTCCACGTCAACTCTGTCTATCCCTCTCATCATTTTAAAAACCTCTATCAAGTCCCCCCTTAACCTTCTGCGCTCCAAAGAATAAAGCCCTAACTTGTTCAACCTTTCTCTGTAACTTAGTTGTTGAAACCCAGGCAACATTGAACTGGAGAATCTTCCCTACTCTCAGTGGGAAAAGCTTTATCCAATATAATTTGGTTTTCCAAATGACACTGTCTTACCTGCGTGGTCTCCCGACACAGAGCAGAGAGACAAGACGGCGAACAGGAGTGATACAGGTACGTTACAACTTTCCATCTTGGCCGCTCCTCACACCGACTGAACCGTCGCTGCTGTTCGGTGAAGTGCTGAGGGCGGAATTAAAATTGACTGGGTGGATAATGAGCAGAGCTCTCAACAGAAAGCAGGAAGCAGCCAGCAGGAGAAAGTCGGACTGAGAGCCAATTTCCCTGCAGTGCTCGCCACCCCCCGCTCGGGGAGTGTAGTAGTGGGAGGGGAGGGGAGGGGAGGAGAGGGGGGTGTGTAGAGGAAACGCATACAAGTCTGCCTTGCGGGTGGATCAGGTCAGATTGCATCAATGTGTAGCGAGCGGGAGGCAGCGCCCAGTGACTAACGCTGTCACCGTGATCCACAGCCCCGCGGACTATCACACTCCCCTCCCATTCTATCCCACTCACCTTTACACAACTGCCCACACCCCACTCCCCCTGTCCCACATTCTTACAGCATTGAACCCCTCCATCTCACTCCCTGCCTTCCCACTCCCCGCCATCCCTACCCTGCCACTCCCCTCCATCCCAAACCCCTCCATCCCAAACCCCTCCATCCCAATCCCCTCCATCCCAATCCCCTCCCCAAACCCCTCCCAATCCCCTCCATCCCATCCCCTCCATCCCAAACCCCTCCATCCCAAACCCCTCCATCCCAATCCCCTCCACCCCAATCCCCTCCATCCCAAACCCCTCCATCCCAATCCCCTCCATCCCAATCCCCTCCATCCCAAACCCCTCCATCCCAATCCCCTCCATCCCAAACCCCTCCATCCCAATCCCCTCCATCCCAATCCCCACTATCCTAATCCCCTCCATCCCAATCCCCTGCATACCAATCCTCACTATCCCACTCTCCACTATCCCACTCCCTCTGTACTCCAGTACTCTACACATCACTAGGCCCATGCACTCCCTCTCACTGCCCTGAACAACCTCTCACTCCCCGTGTTCTCTCTCTCAAACTCCATCCACACCCCCTACACTCTCTCCCACACTCCCCCTACACTCTCCCTGCACTCTCTCCCACACTCCCCCTACACTCTCTCCCACACTCCCGCTCCACTCTCTCCCCACACTCTCTCTTCCTATACATGCAAAATGTCTTTCCCCACAGTGGCGCAGCGGTAGAGCTACTGCCTTACGGCGCCAGAGACCCGGGTTTGATCCTGACCACAGGTGCTGTCTGTATGGTGTTTGCACGTTCTCCCTGTGATGACGTGGGTTTTCCCCTGGTGCTCCGGTTTCAGCTCACGTCCCACAGAAGAGCAGATTTGCCGGTCAATTGGCTTCTGTAAATTGTCCCTAGTGTGTAGGATAGACGTAGTGTGAATGGGCGATCAATTGTCAGCGCGGACTCGATGGGCCGAAGGGCCTGTTTCCAAGCTGTATCTCTAAAATAAAGACTAAACTAAATCAAAGAGAGATAACACAAGAGGATGTAGATTTATAATAATAATGATAATAAATTTTATTTGTGGGCGCCTTTCAAAAGTCTCAAGGACACCTTACAGAATTTAACAAGAGTAAAAAACATATAATCGGAGTAAAATAAATAATAAAGACATCATCAATACACAAATTAATGACAGAATTCGATCCAAAGACAAAAAAAATCAAAAACACAATGTGAAGAGAGAGCAGCGGCAGCTAAACCGTGCCAGCGTACACTCTCCCTTCCGACAGCCATCTTGGACACAAACTAAAATAATCACTTACACACAAAAATCATCCCCCCACAACGGTTACCACTGTGGGGGAAGGCACAATGTCCAGTCCCCATCCCTAGTTCTCCCAAAGTCAGGCCTAGTGAGGCCTCTATTGCCTCTACGGAGGCCCGATGTTCCTGGCCGTTCTCGCCGGGTGCTGTTGCCCCGGCGTCGCGAGAGTCCTCACAGCGGCTTGGCCACCTGGAACGGCCGCTTCCTTACCGGAGACCGCGGCTTCCGAAGCCGACAAGGCCGCGCTGGTTTGGAGCTCCCAGGCTCCCGATGTTGAAGTCGGCGCCTCCCGCTCCGCTCCGCAGCCCGGAGGTGTTGAACTCGGCGATCACAGCTCACCGGAGCTCCAGCGCGGCGACCCAGGCAAGGCATCGCTTGCTCCGTCCCGCGATAGCGCTCCAGCGCTGTGCCGCCACCGAAGGCGAGGTGCTGGGCGGGCCCCGCCAGGAAACGGCGCTCCACGCCCGCTGGTAGGCCTCAAGGGCGGGTCGATGGGGCAGCCCGGAGAAAAAGCTGCCTCACCGACCAGGTAGGGACCTAGAAAATAGTTTCCCCTTTCCCCCGACATTAAAAAGTCTATTTCTCCCACAAACAAAACACAGGAATCACTAGAACTACAAAAACAAAGTGAATTAAACAGACGGCTGTCGGTTAGCAGCCGTTCCCCAAGATGCCTCCTCCTCCAAGATTTATGGTAAAGGGAAAGAGATTTACAGATGATCGGAGGGACCTTTCTCAGCCAGAGTGTGGTGAGTACCTGGGACACACCACGGCAAGGGGGAGGTGGAAGCAGAGTCACTTACAGCATTTACAAAGTGTGTGGACATGCTCTTGAATCACATTGAGAGCTTGGGACCGATAGCTGGGGGAATGGGATTAATTCTAATTGGTGGCCACCGATCAACATGAACGTGGTGGGCCGAATGGCCTGTTTCCATGCTGTACCACTCTGTCACTCGCCCACCATGTGCTCTCCCACACCCATGGTGGGCTCCCTCTAACTCTTCCTCTTCCCCTTTCCTCTCCCCTGCCCATGTCCTTCCCACTCAGCGGACATGTCTCCCATCTCTCTTGCCCTGGGTTAAACCACGGCCCATTTCTTTGGTACCGCTTCAGAATTCCTCATGGCGGCCCGGCCCGAGGGAGGAGTGGCGCCCATGTCGGGGCGGCCTGGCGCGAGGCTGCGCGGTACTTACGTGAGGGCGATCCGGCTCGGGGCTGGAACGGTGCTCCGGTGGCTGGGACGGTGTTTTGGCGGCGGTGACCTGAGTCCGGGGTTCGGCCGCGGGCCATATAACCATATAACCATATAACCATATAACCATATAACCATATAACCATATAACAATTACAGCACGGAAACAGGTCATCTCGACCCTTCTAGTCCGTGCCGAACACATAATCTCCCCTAGTCCCATATACCTGCGCTCAGACCATAACCCTCCATTCCCTTCCCATCCATATAACTATCCAATTTATTTTTAAATGATAAAAACGAACCTGCCTCCACCACCTTCTCTGGAAGCTCATTCCACACAGCTACCACTCTCTGAATAAAGAAGTTCCCCCTCATGTTACCCCTAAACTTCAGTCCCTTAATTCTCATGTCATGTCCCCTTGTTTGAATCTTCCCTACTCTCAGTGGGAAAAGCTTTTCCACGTCAACTCTGTCTATCCCTCTCATCATTTTAAAAACCTCTATCAAGTCCCCCCTTAACCTTCTGCGCTCCAAAGAATAAAGCCCTAACTTGTTCAACCTTTCTCTGTAACTTAGTTGCTGAAACCCAGGCAACATTCTAGTAAATCTCCTCTGTACTCTCTCTATTTTGTTGACATGCTTCCTATAATTAGGCGACCAAAACTGTACACCGTACTCCAGAATTGGCCTCACCAATGCCTTGAAGCAGGACTGGTGGACGGCAGCTTCGACCACCCCGGGCCGCGGTGTTTGAGCCGCGGGACTGTTTTCACATCACCCGGTGGGGTATCGCCGTAGCGCAGAGGGAGAAGAGGAGGGAAGAGACTGTAGACCTAAGACTTTTTGCCTCCCATCACAGTGAGGAGATGCTAGGTAGACTCACTGTGGTGGATGTTAATATGTGTTTATTGTTGTTTTTTTATTGTATTGTATGTATGTATGACATACATACATAATATTCAACATTTAGGAGGGATACAGAGAAAGGAAAAGGAGGTGGGGTAGCGTTACTGATTAGAGAGGGGATTAATGCAATGGAAAGGAAGGACATTAGTTTGGAGGATGTGGAATCGGTATGGGTAGAGCTGCGAAACACTAAGGGGCAGAAAACGCTGGTGGGTGTTGTGTACAGGCCACCTAACAGTAGTAGTGAAGTTGGAGATGGTATCAAACAGGAAATTAGAAATGCGTGCGACAAAGGCAAAACAGTTATAATGGGTGACTTCAATCTACATATAGATTGGGTGAATCAAATTGGCAGGGGTGCTGAGGAAGAGGATTTCTTGGAATGTATGCGGGATAGTTATCTAAATCAACATGTAGAGGAACCAACGAGAGAGCAGGCTATTTAGACTGGGTATTGAGTAATGAGGAAGGGTTAGTTAGCAATCTTGTTGTGCGTGGCCCCTTGGGCAAGAGTGACCATAATATGGTTGAGTTCTTCATTAGCATGGAGAGTGACATTGTTAATTCAGAAACAATGGTTCTGAACTTAAAGAAAGGTAACTTTGAGGGTATGAGACGTGAATTGGCCAAGATTGACTGGCAATTAATTCTAAAAGGGTTGACGGTGGATATGCAATGGAAGACATTTAAAGACTGCATGGATGAACTACAAAAATTGTTCAAATTATTTATGTCTTCCTTAGTGAAGACGGAACCAAAGTAGTTATTCAATTGGTCCGCCATATCCTTCAACATAGAAATTAGGTGCAGGAGTAGGCCATTCGGTCCTTCGAGCCTGCACCGCCATTCAATATGATCATGGCTGATCATCCAACTCAGTATCCCGTACCTGCCTTCTCTCCATACCCCCTGATCCCCTTAGCCACAAGGGCCACAGCTAACTCCCTCTTAAATATAGCCAATGAACTGGCCTCAACTACCCTCTGCGGCAGAGAGTTCCAGAGATTCACCACTCTCTGTGTGAAAAAAGTTTTTCTCATCTCGGTTTTAAAGGATTTCCCCCTTATCCTTAAGCTGTGACCCCTTGTCCTGGACTTCCCCAACATCAGGAACAATCTTCCCGCATCCAACTCCTTAAGAATTTTGTAAGTTTCTATAAGAACCCTTCCTCACATTTGGAGACCAAAACTGTACGCAATACTCCAGGTGTGGTCTCACCAAGACCCTGTATAACTGCAGTAGAACCTCCCTGCTCCTATACTCAAATCCTTTTGCTATGAAAGCTAACATACCATTCGCTTTCTTCACTGCCTGTTGCACCTGCATGCCTACTTTCAATGACTGGTGTACCATGACACCCAGGTCTCGCTGCATCTCCCCTTTTCCCAATCGGCCACCATTTAGATAATAGTCTGCTTTCCTGTTTTTGCCACCAAATGGATAACCTCACATTTATCCACATTATACTGCATCTGCCAAACATTTGCCCACTCACCCAGCCTATCCAAGTCACCTTGCAGTCTCCTAGCATCCTCCTCATAGCTAACACTGCCCCCCAGCTTCGTGTCATCCGCAAACTTGGAGATATTGCCTTCAATTCCCTCATCCAGATCATTAATATATATTGTAAATAGCTGGGGTCCCAGCACTGAGCCTTGCGGTACCCCACTAGTCACTGCCCGCCATTGTGAAAAGCAGTTTACTCCTACTCTTTGCTTCCTGTTTGCCAGAATGGATAAGTGAGAACCAGTGGATGTGGTGTATCTGGACTTTCAAAAACCCTTTGGCAAGGTCCCACACAAGAGATTAGTGTGCAAAATTAGACCACATGTTATTGGCGGTAGGGTATTGACATGAATAGAGAACTGGTTGGCAGACAGGAAGTAAAGAGTAGGAATTAACGGATCCTATACGGGATCGCAGGCAGTGACTAGTGGGGTGCCGCAAGGCGCAATGCTGGGACCCCAGTTATTTACAATATATATTAACGATTTAGGCGAAGGAATTAAATGTAACATCTCCAAGTTTGTGGATGAAACAAAGCTGGGGGGTAGTGTGAGCTGTGAGGAGGATGCTATGAGGCTGCAGTGTGACTTGGATAGGTAGGGTGAGGGGGAAGATGCATGGCAGATGCAGTTTAATGTGGATAAATGTGAGGTGGTAAGAACAAGGCAGATTGTTATCTGAATGATGTCAGATATAAGAAAAGGGGAAGTGCACGAGACCTGCGTGTCCTTTTACACCAGTCACTGAAAGTAAGTCGCAGCAGGCAGTGAAGAAAGCTCATTCAATGTTGGCCTTCATTGCAAGAGGTTTTTGAGTTTAGGAGCAAGGAAGTCCTACTGTAGTTGTACAGGGCCCTGGTGAGACTGCACCTGGAGTATTGTGTGCAATTTTGGTCTCGTAATTTGAGGAAGAACATTATTGCTATTGAGGAAGTACAGCGTATGTTCACCAGGTTAATTCCCGCGATGATGGCACTGACATGTGATGAAAGAATGAGTCGGCTGGGCTTGTATTCAGTGGAATTTAGAAGGATGAGAGGGTATCTTATAGAAACATATAACATTCTTAAAGGATTGATTGGACAGGCTAGATGCGTGAAACATGTTCCTGATGTTGGGGGAGTCCAGAACCAGGGGTCACAGTTTAAGAATTGGGGGTAGGCCATTTAGTATTGAGGTGAGGAAGGGCCTGCTTCCACACTGTATCTCTAACCTAAATTAAAATTAAATGCTTTGACAGTGGTTTCCAAATGTGAGAAGTGTATAAATAGAAGCCGTCACTGAATCGCGTGCAGCAGCAAATGCGGTTGCAAATTTAGCAGAAATCCATCAACCCACAAGAATCAAAGTCACAGGGTGATACAGTGTGGAAACAGGCCCTTCGGCCCAACTAGCCCACACCGGCCAACATGTCCCAGCTACACTAGTCCCACCTGCATGTGCTTGGTCCATCCTTGGTTTATACTCTCTAGAATTTTTAGAAGATTGAGAGGGGATCTTATAGAAACTTACAAAATTCTTAAGGGGTTGGACAGGCTAGATGCAGGAAGATTGTTCCCGATGTTAGGGAAGTCCAGGACAAGGGGTCACAGCTTAAGGATAAGGGGGAAATCCTTTAAAAAACCGAGATGAGAAGAACTTTTTTCACACAGAGAGTGGTGAATCTCTGGAACTCTCTGCCACAGAGGGTAGTTGAGGCCACAGTTCATTGGCTATATTTAAGAGGGAGTTAGATGTGGCCCTTGGGGCTAAGGGGATCAGGGGGTATGGAGAGAAGGCAGGTACGGGATACTGAGTTGGATGATCAGCCATGATCATATTGAATGGCGGTGCAGGCTCGAAGGGCCGAATGGCCTCTACTCCTGCACCTATTGTCTATGTTTCTATGTTTCTATATCCCTCCAAACCTGTCCTATCCATGTACCTGTATAACTATTTCTTAAACGTTGGGATATTCCCAGCCTCAACTACCTCCTCTGGCAGCTTGTTCCATACACCCACCACCCGCAGTGTGAAAAAGTTACCCCTCAGATTCCTATTGAATCCTTTCCCCTTCATCTTGAACCTATGTCCTCTGGTCCTTGATTCCCCCACTCTGGGCAAGAGACTCTGTGCATTTACCCCGATCTATTCCTCTCATGATTTTATGCAACTCAATAAGATCACCCCTCATCCTCCTGTGCTCCAAAGAATAGAGACCCAGCCTACTCAACCTCTCCCTATAGCTCACACCCTCTATTCCTGGCAACATCCTCGTAAATCATCTCTGAACCCTTTCAAGCTTGACAATATCTTTCCTATAACGTGGTGCCCAGAACACAATATTCTAATATCAATATCAGTCTGAAGAAGGGTTTCGGCCCGAAACGTCACTATTTCCTTCGTTCCATAGATGCTGCTGCACCCGCTGAGTTTCTCCAGCATTTTTGTGTACCTTCGATTTTCCAGCATCTGTAGTTCCTTCTTGAACACAATATTCTAAATGCGGTCTCACCAACATCTTATACAACTGCAACATGACCTCCCAACTTCTCTATTCAATACTCTGACTGATGAAGGCCAAAGTGCCAAACGCCTTTTTGACACCCTTCTCTACCTGCGACTCTACCTTGAAGGAACCATGCACCTGTGCTCCTAGATCCCTCTGCTCCACAACACTTCCCAGAGGCCTAACGTTCACTGCCCTTGTTCGACATCCCAAAATGCAACATCTCACATTTCTCTGTATTAAATTCCATCAACCATTCTTCAGCCGACCTGGCCAATCTATCAAGATCCTGCTGCAATCTTTCACATCCATCTTCACTATCTGCAAGCGCAGTGGGTGTTTGGAACTGCCCCCCAACAGGAGCTGGTAGAAGTGGATTTTTGTAGATAAGTTCATGAGGTATAGAAGTTGGGATGTAATGTTAAAATTGTACAAGGCATTGGTGAGGCCAATTCTGGAGTATGGTGTACAATTTTGGTCGCCTAATTATAGGAAGGATGTCAACAAAATAGAGAGAGTACAGAGGAGATTTACTAGAATGTTGCCTGGGTTTCAGCAACTAAGTTACAGAGAAAGGTTGAACAAGTTAGGGCTTTATTCTTTGGAGCGCAGAAGGTTAAGGGGGGACTTG
Organism: Leucoraja erinaceus; assembly: GCF_028641065.1. Classification (NCBI taxonomy): domain Eukaryota; kingdom Metazoa; phylum Chordata; class Chondrichthyes; order Rajiformes; family Rajidae; genus Leucoraja; species Leucoraja erinaceus. The sequence goes on along the minus strand of NW_026575814.1, from coordinate 114,362 downwards.
ATAGAGGTCTTTAAAATGATGAGAGGATAGACAGAGTTGACGTGGAAAAGCTTTTCCCACTGAGAGTAGGGAAGATTCAAACAAGGGGACATGACATGAGAATTAAGGGACTGAAGTTTAGGGGTAACATGAGGGGGAACTTCTTTACTCAGAGAGTGGTAGCTGTGTGGAATGAGCTTCCAGTGAAGGTGGTGGAGGCAGGTTCGTTTTTTATCATTTAAAAATAAATTGGATAGTTATATGGATGGGAAGGGAATGGAGGGTTATGGTCTGAGCGCAGGTATATGGGACTAGGGGAGATTATGTGTTCGGCACGGACTAGAAGGGTCGAGATGGCCTGTTTCCGTGCTGTAATTGTTATATGGGGTTATATGGTTATATGATATAGAAGTAGAATTAGGCAATTCGGCCCATCGATTCTGCTCAGCCATTCATTCATAACTGATCTACCTTGCCCACTTAATCCCATTCTCCCCGTAACCTTTGATGGCCTTACTAATCGAGAACCTATCACTCTCTGCTTGTAAAATGCCCAATAATGGGCTCCACATCCGTCCATGGCAATTAATTCCATGGATTCACCACCCTCTGGCTAAAGAAATTCCTCCTCATCTCCATTCTGAAGGTATCCTTTGATTCTGAGGCCGTGCCGTTTGTTTCTGAACTCCCCCACCAGTGGAAACATCATCTGCACGCCCACTCTATCCAGGCCTTTCATTATTTAGAAACATAGAAATTAGGTGCAGGAGTAGAGGCCATTCGGCCCTTCGAGCCTGCACCGCCATTCAATATGATCATGGCTGATCATCCAACTCAGTATCCCGTACCTGCCTTCTCTCCATACCCCCTGATCCCCTTAACCACAAGGGCCACATCTAACTCCCTCTTAAATATGGCCAATGAACTGTGGCCTCAACTACCCTCTGTGGCAGAGAGTTCCAGAGATTCACCACTCTGTGTGAAAAAAGTTCTCCTCATCTCGGTTTTAAAGGATTTCCCCCTTATCCTTAAGCTGTGACCCCTTGTCCTGGACTTCCCTAACATCGGGAACAATCTTCCTGCATCTAGCCTGTCCAACCCCTTAAGAATTTTGTACGTTTCTATAAGATCCCCTCTCAATGCATTTCGTTGTCTCTGTACTGTACACTGACAATGACAATTAAATTGAATCTGAATCTGAATCAATTCTAGAGAGTATAAACCTAAATTCTAGAGAGTATAAACCAAGTCTATCCAGTCTTTCTTCATAAGACAGTCCTGACATCCCAGGAATCAGTCTGGTGAACCTTCTCTGCACTCCCTCTATGGCAATAATGTCCTTCCTCAGATTTGGAGATCAAAACTGTGCCCAATACTCCAGGTGTGGTCTCACCAAGACCCTGTACAACTGCAGTAGAACCTCCCTGCTCCTATACTCAAATCCTTTTGCAATGAAAGCCAACATACCATTCGCTTTCTTTACTGCCTGCTGCACCTGCATGCCTACCTTCAATGACTGGTGTACCATGACACCCAGGTCTCGCTGCATCTCCCCCTTTCCCAATCGGCCACCATTTAGATAATAGTCTGCTTTCCCGTTTTTGCCACCATTTGGTAAGTTTCAATCAGTTTCCTCCTTATCCTTCTGAACTCCAGCGAGTAGAGGCCCAGAGCTGTCAAATGCTCTTCAGAACAAACATCCCATAACCTAATCATCCCACCCAGGTCATTCTCGTAAACCTCCTTTGGACTCTCTCCAACGCCAGCTGGATAGTTTAAGGGAAGACTGACAAGACAAGACAAGACAAGACAAGACACGAGACATTTATTGTCACATACACCAATTGGTACAGTGAAATTTGTGGTTACCATACAGCCACACGAATAAAAAGAGAACACAACACACGATTGTCTTTAACATAAACATCCCCACACAGCGGAATCAAAGTTTCCCACTGTGAGGGAAGGCACCAAAGTTCAGTCATCTTCCTCCGACGTTCTTTGTTGTTCACTCGTGGTTGGGGCCTCCCGAGCCCTCCGCAGTCGCCGCTACCGGCGGCCCGATGTTCAGGCCCTCTCGCCGGGATGATGGAACTCTGACGTCAGAACGGACGAACATCCTCAGCGGTATGGACTTCCGAATCGACCACTTCCTACCGGAGACCGCGGCTCCCCAGAAGTCCACAGGCTGCGCTGGGTGGAGATTCACACTGGCGGCCCTCGGCAAAGGGATCACCAGGACTCCACAATGTTGAAGTCAGCGCCGCCCGTGGCTGGAAGCTCCACAAACCACAGCTCCACGATGTTGAAGCAGCAGGCCCAACACTCCGGAGCTTCAAACGGCGATCCCAGGTTAGGCATTGCCCGCTGCGCAATAAATCCAGCGCTGCACCGCCGCTGAAGAACTGGTCCGTCTCCAGCAGGAAAGGCCGTGCCAATCCAGTTGAGGGGGGGGAGGGGGGGGATAGGGCGAGTACGCGACTCGGACAATAGTCACATCTTCACCAGGAAGTAGCTGGGAAACAGAGTTGATGTGGACAAGCTTTTCCCTTTGAGAATAGGGAAGATTCAAACGAGAGGACATGACTTCAGAATTAAGGGACAGAAGTTTAGGGGTAATATGAGGGGGAACTTCTTTACACAGAGAGTGGTGGCGGTGTGGAATGAGCTTCCAGTGGAAGTGGTGGAGGCAGGTTCATTGGTATCATTTAAAAATAAATTGGATAGGGATATGGATGAGAAGGGAATGGAGGGTTATGGTATGAGTGCAGGCAGGTGGGACTAAGGGAAAAAAAGTTGTTCGGCACGGACTTGTAGGGCCGAGATGGCCTGTTTCCGTGCTGTAATTGTTATATGGTTATTCCCCCTTCCCCTGCCCACCTCCCCCACATAGAAAAACTAAGTACAGTGAGAATAGACAATAGGTGCAGGAGTAGGCCATTTGGCTCTTCGAGTCAGCACCGCCATTCAATGTGATCATGGCTGATCGTCCCCAATCAGTAGCCCGTTCCTGGTTGTTCTGCAAAAAGAGTTGGAAGTGACAGAGGAGTCTCAAATGTAGTCTAAGCTTTGGTGTGGAGTGCTGTTCCTGGAGTACCCACTCAGCCACCCTTCACTCCAAGGGTTTGCTTGCCTTGTAGTCCTGACCCGTCACTCACTCTGTTAACTCGGGCGGCACGGTGGCGCGTCGGCAGAGTTGCTGCCTTACAGCGCCAGAGACCCGGGTTCGATTCTAACTGCGGGTGCTGTCTGTGCGGAGTTTGTACGTTCTCCCCGTGACCGGCGTGGGTTTTCTCCGAGATCACTTTCCTCCCAAGGCGTACAGGTTTGTAGGCTGAAATAATTGTAAATTATCCCTAGTGTGTGTAGGACAGTATGAATGAATACATGGTAAATGGTAGGGAATTGAAGAATACAGTTGAACAGAGGGATCTGGGTATAACCGTGCATAGTTCCTTGAAGGTGGAATCTCATATAGCTAGGGTGGTAAAGAAAGCTTTTGGTATGCTAGCCTTTATAAATCAGAGCATTGAGTATAGAAGCTGGGATGTAATGTTAAAATTGTACAAGGCATTGGTGAGACCAAATCTGGAGTATGGTGTACAATTTTGGTCGCCAAATTATAGGAAGGATGTCAACAAAATAGAGAGAGTACAGAGGAGATTTACTAGAATGTTGCCTGGGTTTCAACAACTAAGTTACAGAGATAGGTTGAATAAGTTAGGTCTTTATTCTCTGGAGCGCAGAAGGTTAAGGGGGGACCTGATAGAGGTCTTTAAAATGATGAGAGGGATAGACAGAGTTGATGTGGACAAGCTTTTCCCTTTGAGAATAGGGAGGATTCAAACAAGAGGACATGACTTCAGAATTAAGGGACAGAAGTTTAGGGGTAATATGAGGGGGAACTTCTTTACGCAGAGAGTGGTGGCGGTGTGGAATGAGCTCCCAGTGGAAGTGGTGGAGGCAGGTTCATTGGTATCATTTAAAAATAAATTGGATAGGCATATGGATGAGAAGGGAATGGAGGGTTATGGTATGAGTGCAGGCAGGTGGGACTAAGGGGAAAAAAATTTGTTCGGCATGGACTTGTAGGGTCGAGATGGCCTGTTTCCGTGCTGTAATTGTTATATGGTTATATGAATGTGCGGGGGTCGCTGGTCGGCGCGGACTTGCCTGTTTCTGCGCTGTATCTCTAAACTAAACTAAACTAAAATCATCCCCCATTCCACATATCAATGTGCATCACCCTCACTGTGACCTTGTTGGTGTACCCTTGACGTTCAGGTGTATTATTGTCACTCCTCACCCTCACTTCTACACCATTCACCTGACTGCCTCACTGCTTCATGCAGACCCACATCTCCCGCAGCTCACTGCTGCATTGCCCACATTAGTCAAGTCAAGTCAAGTTTATTCGTCACATACACATACGAGATGTGCAGTGAAATGAAAAGTGGCAAATGCTCGCTGACTTTGTGCAAAAAGACAAACAAACAAACAACCAAATAAACTACAAACAGAATGTAACAGAATCACATAGTTTTTTCCAAATTAAATATTGTGGGCGGAAGGAAAAAGGGAAATAAAAAGCAGTAGAGTGGTTCAGTAAAGTTAGTCCCTGGTGAGATAGGAGTTTACAGTCCTAATTGCCTCTGGGAAGAAACTCCTTCTCAACCTCTCCGTTCTCACAGCATGGCAACGGAGGCGTTTGCCTGACCATAGCAGCTGGAACAGTCCATTGCAGGGGTGGAAGGGGTCCCCCATGATTTTATTGGCTCTGGAGTTGCACCTCCTGATGTATAGTTCCTGCAGGGGGGGCGAGTGAAGTTCCCATAGTGCGTTCGGCCGAACGCACTACTCTCTGCAGAGCCTTCTTGTCCTGGGCAGAGCAATTCCCAAACCAGATTGTAATATTTCCAGACAAGATGCTTTCCACCGCCGCTGCGTAGAAGCACTGTAGGATCCTCGGAGACACTCTGAATTTCCTCAATTGCCTGAGGTGGTAAAGGTGCTGCCTTGCCTTACTCACGTTATAGTTTGTCATAGAGTCATGCAGCACGTGAAGAGGCCCTTCAGCCCATCAGGGCCATATTATCCATGAGCACCTAGTTACATAGCCCCTACATTTCTATTGTCTTTCCCATGTACTCCCATCCCATCCAGCCTGATCCCACCCCTCACTTGGGGCAATTTACAGAGGTCAATTCACCCACCGACCCACACACCTCTTTGGGATGTGGGAGGCAACCGGAGCACCTGGAGGAAACCCACGTGGTCACAGGGAGAACGTGCAAACACCGCATTCTGAGCAGCAGTGGTTTAATTTAGTATAGTTTATTTTATTATTGTCACATGTACACTGGGTACACTGGAAATCTTTTTGTTGCGTGCTATCCAGTCAAAGAAAACACTATACATGATTGCGATCAAGCCGACCACAGTGTACAATACAATACAATACGGTTTTATTCGTCACATTGCACATAAAGTTGGGATGTAATGTTAAAATTGTACAAGGCATTGGTGAGGCCAATTCTGGAGTATGGTGTACAATTTTGGTCGCCTAATTATAGGAAGGATGTCAACAAAATAGAGAGAGTACAGAGGAGATTTACTAGAATGTTGCCTGGGTTTCAGCAACTAAGTTACAGAGATAGGTTGAACAAGTTAGGGCTTTATTCTTTGGAGCGCAGAAGGTTAAGGGGGGACTTGATAGAGGTTTTTAAAATGATGAGAGGGATAGACAGAGTTGATGTGGACAAGCTTTTCCCTTTGAGAATAGGGAAGATTCAAACAAGAGGACATGACTTCAGAATTAAGGGACAGAAGTTTAGGGGTAATATGAGGGGGAACTTCTTTACGCAGAGAGTGGTAGCGGTGTGCAATGAGCTCCCAGTGGAAGTGGTGGAGGCAGGTTCATTGGTATCATTTAAAAATAAATTGGATAGGCATATGGATGAGAAGGGAATGGAGGGTTATGGTATGAGTGCAGGCAGGTGGGACTAAGGGGAAAATAAAAAAAGTTGTTCGGCACGGACTTGTAGGGCCGAGATGGCCTGTTTCCGTGCTGTAATTGTTATATGGTTATATGGTTAATTTAGTATAGTTTATTTTATTATTGTCACGTGTACACGGGGTACACTGGAAATCTTTTTGTTGCGTGCTATCCAGTCAAAGAAAAGACTATACATGATTGCAATCAAGCCGACCACAGTGTACACTACAATACAATACAATACGGTTTTATTCGTCACATTGCACATAAAGTGCAAGTGAAATTATTTTACCAGCAGAGGTACAAAGATAAAGAACACACAATCTATATTACTAAATCGCTGATCTTGACCGCTTTTGGCCGACTGTGCTGCGATTTCCGAGAGAACACCGTCATTTTTGGCCACCTCGCTCAGAGCCCCCCTCCGCCATATGAGTGCAGAGGATTTTTTCCGTCGATGAAAAATTAGAGAGATGTTAATGTTTTTAGCCCAATTGTTTGCCTCGCCTTTTTTTAACAAGTTTGTGTTCACAAAATGAATTTTAGTTGTCGTGTGGCTGCAGCCTAACTGTTCGCCTTGACTTGGCTTTTAAAATCGTTGAAACGGCCCACAATGTCTATACTAGCCCTCTGGAAACCAGTACCTTCAGCCCGCAACACCCATACTAGCGCAACAGACAGCCCCCCCCCCCCTCCCCCCCCACCCCACTGGCGAGCAGTATTGGAATTGGTGGAGAGGTGGAATATTGCGTTGGTGACCAGCCCTCCTGTGTGATTAAGAACATTATTGCCATAAAGGGAGTGCAGAGAATGTTCACCAGACTGATTCCTGGGATGTCAGGACTGTCTTATGAAGAAAGACTGGATAGACTTGGTTTATACTCTCTAGAATTTAGAAGATTGAGAGGGGATCTTATAGAAACTTACAAAATTCTTAAGGGGTTGGACAGGCTAGATGCAGGAAGATTGTTCCCGATGTTAGGGAAGTCCAGGACAAGGGGTCACAGCTTAAGGATAAAGGGGGAAATCCTTTAAAACCGAGATGAGAAGAACTTTTTTCACACAGAGAGTGGTGAATCTCTGGAACTCTCTGCCACAGAGGGTAGTTGAGGCCAGTTCATTGGCTATATTTAAGAGGGAGTTAGATGTGGCCCTTGTGGCTAAGGGGATCAGGGGGTATGGAGAGAAGGCAGGTACGGGATACTGAGTTGGATGATCAGCCATGATCATATTGAATGGCGGTGCAGGCTCGAAGGGCCGAATGGCCTACTCCTGCACCTAATTTCTATGTTTCTATGTTTCTATGTTTCTATGTGATGCTGGGACCCAACGGGTCCCACTTAGTCTAGTACACAATAAAAACGTAACACAAACATCCACCACAGCATTCATCACTATGGAGGAAGGCACAAAAACTGGCCAGTCCTCCTCCATTTTCCCCCGTGGCCGGGACCTCAACCCTCCACAGCTGCCGCTGCGGGTGTCCAGATGTGTAGACAAGGTAAGTCCAGGTAAGTCCTGAATCAATGCCTCCCCACCTGAGGCCAGCGGTCGAAGATTTCAAGTCCCCGCCACGTCGCAGACAGAAGCACCGCAAACCGCAGGGCCGGCGGTTGAAGCTCCCCTCCAGGGATGATGGTAAGTCCATTCCGGGTACGCGGTAGAAATTGGCCGCGGGCCGGCGGTGGAAGCTTCTTCTACTCCCCAGGTCCCCAACGTGAGATCCCGGGCTGCAGACGCCACGCCAGCTGGAGCTCTGCAGACCGCGACTTCAGGCTGCCGGCTGCCGCGGGCCAGCGAAATGGAGCGCTCCCCTCCGGCGAGCACCAGCGAGGGTTTGCCCGCTTCACACCGAGAGTACACGCTGCGCCCGCAGCAGGATAACAGGAATAACGGGAATAACGTTGAGCGCAAGGTAAAGACTGACAAAGTCCCATTAAACATAGTCCAATGGTCTCCAATGTGGTAGATGGGAGGTCAGGACCTCTCGAATCGGTGAGAGGACGGCCCAATTGCCTGCTAACAGCTGGGAAGAAACCGTCTCTGAAGCTGGAGGTGTGTATTTTCAGAATTCTGTACGTTTTGCGTGATGGGAGAGATGAGAAGAGGGAGTGTCCGGGGTGAGACTGTTTTTTTAATTGTGTTTGCGGCCTTGCCGAGGCAGCATGAAGTGTAGATGGAGTCAACGGAGGGATACAAGATACAAGATACATTTAATTGTCATTTGGACCCCTTGAGGTCCAAACGAAATGCCGTTTCTGCAGCCATACATTACAAACAAATAGACCCAAGACACAGCATAATTTACATAAACATCCATCACATCGCTGTGATGGAAGGCCAAAAAAACTTATCTCTCTCACTGCACTCCCCCCCCCCCCCCCCCCCCCCCCCCCCCCGATGTCAGAGTCAAAGTCAAAGCCCCCGGCTGGCGATGGCGATTGTCCCGCGGGCCATTAAAGCCACGCCGGGTGGTGCGAGGTCGCACACCGGGTCTTGGTGTTAGAGCCCCCGGCGTGCGCTCGCAGAGTCCCCCGCGGCCATTCCAAGCCGCGCGGGGCGGTGATGTCAGACCCCGCTCCAGGAGCTCTTCAACCCCGCAACTCGGGCGGGAGAAGTCGCCGTTGCGAGAGCCCTGAAAAGCGGTCTCCCTCCAGGGACCCGTGGGCTCCCGGTGCCGCCGTCCGCAGACCCGCAGTTGCAGCCTCCGACTCTCCGGTCGGGCCGCAGCAGCAGCAGCAGCAGCAGCAGCGCTCCTCCACCGCTCCACCCGCTCCGGACTCGGCCAGCCCCGCGACAGCAACGGTGAGTTGTAGCACCGGAGGTTAGTTAGTGCGATGCTCTGGGCTACGTCCACAACTCTCTATCATTTCTTGCCATCTTGGATAGAGTTGCTGACAACCAGCGATGCAGCCTGAGAAAATGCTTTCCATGAGGCATCTGTAGAAGTTGGTGAGGATTGTTGGGGACAAGCCCAATTTCCTAAGCCTTCTAAAGAAGTAAAGGCGTTGGTGTACTTTCTTAATCGTTGCTCGATGTGGCTGATCCATGTCAAATTTCTCGTGATAATTATTTCTAAGAACTTGAAGCTTTCGACCCTCTCTAGTTCGTTGCACTAATGTACACTGGGGTGTGTGTACTGCTCAATCATTATCTCCTTTGTCTTGCCGATATAGGTAAAGAAAGCTTTTGGTGTGCTGGCCTTTATAAATCAGAGCATTGAGTATAGAAGTTGGGATGTAATGTTAAAATTGTACAAGGCATTGGTGAGGCCAATTCTGGAGTATGGTGTACAATTTTGGTCGCCTAATTATAGGAAGGATGTCAACAAAATAGAGAGAGTACAGAGGAGATTTACTAGAATGTTGCCTGGGTTTCAACAACTAAGTTACAGAGAAAGGTTGAACAAGTTAGGGCTTTATTCTCTGGAGCGCAGAAGGTTAAGGGTGGACTTGATAGAGGTCTTTAAAATGATGAGAGGGATAGACAGAGTTGACGTGGAAAAGCTTTTCCCACTGAGAGTAGGGAAGATTCAAACAAGGGGACATGACATGAGAATTAAGGGACTGAAGTTTAGGGGTAACATGAGGGGGAACTTCTTTACTCAGAGAGTGGTAGCTGTGTGGAATGAGCTTCCAGTGAAGGTGGTGGAGGCAGGTTCGTTTTTATCATTTAAAAATAAATTGGATAGTTATATGGATGGGAAGGGAATGGAGGGTTATGGTCTGAGCGCAGGTATATGGGACTAGGGGAGATTATGTGTTCGGCACGGACTAGAAGGGTCGAGATGGCCTGTTTCCGTGCTGTAATTGTTATATGGTTATATGGTTATATGGATATTGGCGTAGTGGTTGTAATCTTGGCACCATGTCATAAGTGATAGGAGCAGAATTAGGCCATTCTGCCCATCAAGTCTACTCCACCATTCAATCATGGCTGATCTATCTCTCCCTCCTAACCCCATTCTCCTGCCTTCTCCCCATAACCTCTGACACCCGCACTAATCAAAAATCTATCTATCTCTGCCTTAAAAATATCCACTGATTTGGCCTCCACAGCCATCTGTGGCAAAGAATTCCACAGATTCACCAATCTCTGACTATAGAAATTTCTCCTCATCTCCTTCTTAAAAGAACGTCCTTTAATTCTGAGGGTGTGACCTCTAGTCCTAGACCAGTGGTCCTTAACCTATTTGGCACCAGTATGCGCATACTGTATGTGGTATGTACTTTTGTTAGATTCCTAAACATGGGCTCAACAAATTGATATGTTATTTGTGCTCCCTTCATGACCCCCGGCAAAGCCCCAAATGACCCCCAAACGGGGGTCACGACCCCCAGGTTAAGAACCACTGTCCTAGACTCTTGCACTAGTGGAAACATCCTCTCCACATCCATTCTATCCAAGCCTTTTGCTATTCTGTACGTTTCAATGAAATCCCCCCTCATTCTTCTAAACTCCAGCGAGTACAGGCCCAGTGCCGACAAACGCTCATCATAGGTTAACCTACTCATTTTGTGATCATTTTTGTATGGGGGTTCTCAATCTCATTCATGTACTCTGTTTTGTCATTATTTGATACCCGGCCCACTACGGTGGTGCCGTCTGCGAGCTTGTATATTGAGTTGCATTGGTATTAGACTGCAGAGTCATGACAGGGCCGTGGTAACGCAAGGGCCCGCTGGAAGCTCTGCAGACCGCGGTCTTCAGGATGTCGTATTCCGCGGGCCAGCAGTCGGAGCACTTCTTCCAGTGACCCCCCGGCAAGGGATCGCCCGGCTCCACGATGGAAAGTCCGCGCTGTGCCCGCTGCTGGAGCTCTGGACCCGACTCCGGGAAAGGCCACAACAATCCAAGCTGTTAGGCCGCAAGGGAGGGCGACTTATAGAAACTTACAACATTCTTAAGGGGTTGGACAGGCTAGATGCAGGAAGATTATTCCCGATGTTGGGGAAGTCCAGAACAAGGGGTCACAGTTTAAGGATAAGGGGGAAGTATTTTGCCATAGAGGGAGTGCAGAGACGGTTCACCAGACTGATTCCTGGGATGTCAGGACTGTCTTATGAAGAAAGACTGGATAGTCTTGGTTTATACTCTCTAGAATTTAGGAGATTGAGAGGGGATCTTATAGAAACTTACAAAATTCTTAAGGGGTTGGACAGGCTAGATGCAGGAAGATTGTTCCCGATGTTAGGGAAGTCCAGGACAAGGGGTCACAGCTTAAGGATAAGGGGGGAATCCTTTAAAAACGAGATGAGAAGAACTTTTTTCACACAGAGAGTGGTGAATCTCTGGAACTCTCTGCCACAGAGGGTAGTTGAGGCCAGTTCATTGGCTATATTTAAGAGGGAGTTAGATGTGGCCCTTGTGGTTAAAGGGATCAGAGGGTATGGAGAGAAGGCAGGTACAGGATACTGAGTTGGATGATCAGCCATGATCATATTGAATGGCGGTGCAGGCTCGAAGGGCCGAATGGCCTACCCCTGCACCAATTCTCTATGTTTCTATGTTTTCCATGTTTGTGTTGATTAATCTTTACTGTACAGCATGTTTTTTAATGATTAAACACTGATTTTGTTGGAAGTACGTAGCAAGAAATGTTGAATTTTATCCACCATTTACATTTCGATTCCTGTGAGTGGATGTGTGGGTTGGGGCCCCAGTACTCTGCTTTGCCCGGGAGCCTATAATGCTGTAAAGACAGCTCTGAGTCATGAGTGTATAAGGAGAGAAGAAGGGGGCTGAGAATGCATCATTGAGGGGCAGCAGTGTTGAAGTTTATCATATGTATAACCATATAACCATATAACAATTACAGCACGGAAACAGGCCATCTCGGCCCTACAAGTCCATGCCGAACAAAATTTTTTTTTCCCCTTAGTCCCACCTGCCTGCACTCATACCATAACCCTCCATTCCCTTCTCATCCATATGCCTATCCAATTTATTTTTAAATGATACCAATGAACCTGCCTCCACCACTTCCACTGGGAGCTCATTCCACACCGCCACCACTCTCTGCGTAAAGAAGTTCCCCCTCACATTACCCCTAAACTTCTGTCTCTTAATTCTGAAGTCATGTCCTCTTGTTTGAATCTTCCCTATTCTCAAAGGGAAAAGCTTGTCCACATCAACTCTGTCTATCCCTCTCATCATTTTTAAGACCTCTATCAGGTCCCCCCTTAACCTTCTGCGCTCCAGAGAATAAAGACCTAACTTATTCAACCTATCTCTGTAACTTAGTTGTTGAAACCCAGGCAACATTCTTGTAAATCTCCTCTGTGCTCTCTCTATTTTGTTGACATCCTTCCTATAATTGGGCGACCAAAATTGTACACCATACTCCAGATTTGGTCTCACCAATTCCTTGTACAATTTTAACATTACATCCCAGCTTCTATACTCAATGCTCTGATTTATAAAGGCTAGTATACCAAAAGCTTTCTTTACCACCCTATCTATATGCACTATATGCATCCCGCACAAGGATGTAGAGGATGATTTGTCAGCTTTCCTCTGCGGTCTGTTGGTCAGGATGGGAAGGAAGCAGAGGCAGCGGGGAAGTGCTGACTCCAAGTTTCGAGATGCATTTGGTTGGGGATTATGGCTTTGAAAGCAGAACCACTGCAGGTGATCTGACACTTCCTGCATCCTTACCCATGGCTTGGTTGCATTTCCTGTTTTATTTTAGTTTATGTTAGAAATACAACACTGGAACAGGCCCTTCAGCCCATTGAGTTCACACCAGCCAGGGCCAAATGTTTACTTTTTACATTTATACCAAGCCAATTAACTTAGAACAAGGAACTACAGATGCTGGAAAATAGCGTAGGCTTGGCGATCGTTTCGCCGAACACCTCCGCTCGGTTCGCATTAACCAACCTGACCTCCCGGTGACTCAGCACTTCAACTCCCACTCCCATTCCGAATCCAACCTTTCTGTCCTGGGCCTTCTCCATGGCCAGAGTGAGCACCACCGGAAATTGGAGGAGCAGCATCTTGGGCAGTCTGCACCCTAGTGGCATAAGCATTGACTTTGCCAATTTCCGGTAGCACCTTGCGGTCTCCTCCCCTTCTCAGCTCTCCCTCAGCCCTCTGGCTCCTCCTTTTCCTTTCTCCATTCTTCTCCCTCCCCCCCCCCACCCTACATCAGTCTGAAGAAGGGTTTTGGCCCAAAACGTCGCCTATTTCCTTCGCTCCATAGATGCTGCTGCGCCTGCTGAGTTTCTCCAGCATTTTTGTCTCACTTACAAACCTGTCTGTCTTTGGAGTGTGGGAGAAAACATGAAATCTCGGAGATTCTGACTTCAGAATTAAGGGACAGAAGTTTAGGGGTAACATGAGGGGGAACTTCTTTACTCAGAGAGTGGTAGCTGTGTGGAATGAGCTTCCAGTGAAGGTGGTGGAGGCAGGTTCGTTTTTATCATTTAAAAATCAATTGGATAGTTCTATGGATGGGAAGGGAATGGAGGGTTATGGTCTGAGCGCAGGTATATGGGACTAGGGGAGATTATGTGTTCGGCACGGACTAGAAGGGTCGAGATGGCCTGTTTCCGTGCTGTAATTGTTATATGGTTATATTATATGGTTATGCTGCTGCACCTGCTGAGTTTCTCCAGCATTTTTGTCTCACTTACAAACCTGTCTGTCTTTGGAGTGTGGGAGAAATCATGAAATCTCAGAGAAATCCCGCACAGGCAGTGACGGACTGGGTCTAAAGATATTGGTAGCCAGGAGACAAAGGGGGCCCACTTCATCAGGGGCCCACATGATATAGGGGGCCCACTTCATCTGGGGCCCACTTGCCATCGGGCAAGCTGACTCCCTGGGCAGTCCGCCACTGCGCACAGGTCACGGGGAGAACTCTGTACAGACAAGCACCCGTTGTCGGGATCAAACCTGGGTCTCTGATGCTGTAAGGCAGTAGCTCTACTGCTCGGCCACCGTGCTACCCTAATCAAATTCATTTCCTTCAGAATCCTAACCATGTGATTTTGAAGGTTAATTAATTGTTGTAAACTGTTGCACCTAGTGAGTTAGTGGACGGGGCGATTTGGCCAGAGTTGATGAAAATTTAGGGAACATAGAACAGTACAGCACAGGATGAGGCCTTTTGGCCCGCAACATCTGTGTTGTACATGAAGCCAGATTAATCTAATATGCCTTTCAAAAAGTCTCTTAAACAACCTAACAGGTTGAATAAGTTAGGTCTTTATTCTCTGGAGCGCAGAAGGTTAAGGGGGGACCTGATAGAGGTCTTTAAAATGATGAGAGGGATAGACAGAGTTGATGTGGACAAGCTTTTCCCTTTGAGAATAGGGAAGATTCAAACAAGAGGACATAACCATATATAACCATATAACCATATAACAATTACAGCAAGTAAACAGGCCATCTCGGCCCTACAAGTCCATGCCGAACAAATTTTTCTCCCCTTAGTCCCACCTGCCTGCCATAACCCTCCATTCCCTTCTCATCCATATGCCTATCCAATTTATTTTTAAATGATACCAATGAACCTGCCTCCACCACTTCCACTGGGAGCTCATTCCACACCGCCACCACTCTCTGCGTAAAGAAGTTCCCCCATATTACCCCTAAACTTCTGTCCCTTAATTCTGAAGTCATGTCCTCTTGTTTGAATCTTCCCTATTCTCAAAGGAAAAAGCTTGTCCACATCAACTCTGTCTATCCCTCTCATCATTTTAAAGACCTCTATCAGGTCCCCCCTTAACCTTCTGCGCTCCAGAGAATAAAGACCTAACTTATTCAACCTATCTCTGTAACTTAGTTGTTGAAACCCAGGCAACATTCTAGTAAAATGACTTGACTTCAGAATTGAGGGACAGAAGTTTAGGGGTAATATGAGGGGGAACTTCTTTACTCAGAGAGTGGTAGCGGTGTGGAATGAGCTTCCAGTGGAAGTGGTGGAGGCAGGTTCATTGGTATCATTTAAAAATAAATTGGATAGGCATATGGATGAGAAGGGAATGGAGGGTTATGGTATGAGTGCAGGCAGGTGGGACTAAGGGGAAAAAAAATTTGTTTCGGCACGGACTTGTAGGGCCGAGATGGCCTGTTTCCGTGCTGTAATTGTTATATGGTTATATGGTTATATATTCCTATTGTAACTGCCCTACTGCCGCTCCTGGTAGCATGTTTCAGACACCCACCACTCTCTGTGCAAAAAAAGCTTTAAAATTTAAACTTTCCCTAAAACTTTGCTCCTCTCCTTTAAACTTTGCTCCTCTCACTTAAAGCTATTCCCTCTATTCTTTGACATCTCCGCTCCAGGAGAAAGGTTCTGACTCTCCACCCTATCTATGCCTCTCATTACTGGATATACTGCTATCAGGTCTCCCCCTCATTCTCTGGCATTCCAGAGAAAACAATCCAAGGTTTCCTAACTTGGTGTTAGGATGTTTATCCTAGCTAGGTGTGAGGGAAGGAAATGCAAGTGGTGGCGTAAACCGAAGATAGACACAAAATGCTGGAGTAACTCAGCGGGACATGCAGCGCTGTCTCTGGGGAGAAGGAATGGGAGATGTTTCAGCCATGATCAACCATGATCACAGTGAATGGCGGTGCAGGCTCGAAGGGCCGAATGGCCACCTCCTGCACCTATTTTCTATGTTTCTATGTTTAGGTCGAGACCCTTCTTCAGACGTCAGAGAGTAAAAGGAACCGAGAGATATAGACGGTGATAACCATATAACCATATAACAATTACAGCACGGAAACAGACCATCTCGACCCTTCTAGTCCGTGCCGAACACATAATCTCCCCTAGTCCCATATACCTGCGCTCAGACCATAACCCTCCATTCTCTTCCCATCCATATAACTATCCAATTTATTAAAAACGAACCTGCCTCCACCACCTTCACTGGAAGCTCATTCCACACAGCTACCACTCTCTGAGTAAAGAAGATCCCCCTCATGTTACCCCTAAACTTCAGTCCCTTAATTCTCATGTCATGTCCCCTTGTTTGAATCTTCCCTACTCTCAGTGGGAAAAGCTTTTCCACGTCAACTCTGTCTATCCCTCTCATCATTTTAAAAACCTCTATCAAGTCCCCCCTTAACCTTCTGCGCTCCAAAGAATAAAGCCCTAACTTGTTCAACCTTTCTCTGTAACTTAGTTGCTGAAACCCAGGCAACATTCTAGTAAATCTAATAGATAGATAGAGAACGATTGAATAAAAGATATGCAAAAAAGTAACAGTGAAAGTAAACAGGCCATTGTCAGGTGTTTGCAGGTGTGAACGAGAAGCTGGTGTATCTTGGGTGAGGGAGGGTTGTGGCCTTCTGCACCCTCTCCAAAGACTCCACATCCTGCTCCTGATGCAGCGTCCAGAACTGTACGCAGAATAAAGTAGGATTATTATTGATTAGTGCATGTGGATGATTGATTGTCAGCACAAACACAGTGGGCTGAAGGGCCTGTTTCTGTGCGGTATCTGTGCGGTTTTGGTCTCCAAATCTGAGGAAGGACATTATTGCCATAGAGGGAGTGCAGAGACGGTTCACCAGACTGATTCCTGGGATGTCAGGACTGTCTTATGAAGAAAGACTGGATAGACTTGGTTTATACTCTCTAGAATTTAGAAGATTGAGAGGGGATCTTATAGAAACTTACAAAATTCTTAAGGGGTTGGACAGGCTAGATGCAGGAAGATTGTTCCCGATGTTAGGGAAGTCCAGGACAAGGGGTCACAGCTTAAGGATAAGGGGGAAATCCTTTAAAACTGAGATGAGAAGAACTTTTTTCACACAGAGAGTGGTGAATCTCTGAAACTCTCTGCCACAGAGGGTAGTTGAGGCCAGTTCATTGGCTATATTTAAGAGGGAGTTAGATGTGGCCCTTGTGGCTAAGGGGATCAGTGGGTATGGAGAGAAGGCAGGTACGGGATACTGAGTTGGATGATCAGCCATGATCATATTGAATGGCGGTGCAGGCTCGAAGGGCCGAATGGCCTACTCCTGCACCTAATTTCTATGTTTCTATGTTTCTATCTCTCTGTGGTACCAAGGTGAGATGGTCGAGATGGTTTCACGCAGAGAGTGGTGAATCTGTGGAACTCTCTGCCACAGAAGGTAGTTGAGGCCGCAGTTCATCGGCTATATTTAAGAGAGAGTTAGATGTGGCCCTTGTGGCTAAAGGGATCAGGGGATATGGAGAGAAGGCAGGGATGGGATACTGAGTTGGATGATCAGCCATGATCATATTGAATGGCGGTGCAGGCTCGAAGGGCAGAATAGCCTACTCCTGCACCTATTTTCTATGTTTCTATGTTTCTATGTAAGTGGGACGGAAGAACTGTGGAGAAAAGTCAATTGTAGATAATGAGAATAGTGGAAGCAGTGGTCTAATGGGATTGTCCCTCAGATTGTCACTCTTTACTCAGAGAGTGGTAGCTGTGTGGAATGAGCTTCCAGTGAAGGTGGTGGAGGCAGGTTCGTTTTTATCATTTAAAAATAAATTGGATAGTTATATGGATGGGAAGGGAATGGAGGGTTATGGTCTGAGCGCAGGTATATGGGACTAGGGGAGAATATGTGTTCGGCACGGACTAGAAGGGTCGAGATGGCCTGTTTCCGTGCTGTAATTGTTATATGGTTATATATGGTCCCTGCCTCAAGGTCCTGTGGGGAAATGTGCTGTATAGGGTTGGGACTAGTTTAGACTTTGCTTTAGACTTTAGAGATACAGTGCGTAAACAGGCCCTTCGGCCCATTGAGTCTGCACCAACCAGCGATCACCCCGTACACCAGCTCTGTCCTTCACACTAGGGACAACCTACAATTTGTTTTACCGAAGCCAATTAACTTACAAACCCGCACATCTTTACAGTGTGGGTGGAAGCTGTAGCACCTGGAGAAAGCCCACGCGGTCACAGGGGGTATGTGCAAACTCCCTACAGACAGCACCAATAGTCAGGATGGAACCTGGGTGCATGGCGCTGTAAGGTAGCAACTCTACTGCTACGCCATAGTGTGCTACCCAATTCTACAGAAGGTATTTGTCGCCTGGCATTGAAGTCACGCTTGTCCAAACAGGCGGCAAGGTGGCACAGCTGGTTGAGCTGCAACATCGCAGAACCAGAGACCAGGATTCAATGCTATCTGTGTTGAGTTTGCATGGTCACTCAGTCACCAAACTCCACAGAGACAGCACTGGCAGCATCTCTGAAGAACATGGATAGGTAGACAAAAATGCTGGAGAAACTCAACAGGTGATGATTAATTAATGATCTGGATGAGGGAATTGAAGGCAACATCTCCAAGTTTGCGGATGACACTAAGCTGGGGGGCAGTGTTAGCTGTGAGGAGGATGCTAGGAGACTGCAAGGTGACTTGGATAGGCTGGGTGAGTGGGCAAATGTTTGGCAGATGCAGTATAATGTGGATAAATGTGAGGTTATCCATTTTGGTGGCAAAAACGGGAAAGCAGACTATTATCTAAATGGTGACCGATTGGGAAAGGGGGAGATGCAGCGAGACCTGGGTGTCATGGTACACCAGTCATTGAAGGTAGGCATGCAGGTGCAGCAGGCAGTATGTTAGCTTTCATTGCAAAAGGATTTGAGTATAGGAGCAGGGAGGTTCTACTGCAGTTGTACAGGGTCTTGGTGAGACCACACCTGGGGTATTGCGTACAGTTTTGGTCTCCAAATCTGAGGAAGGACATTATTGCCATAGAGGGAGTGCAGAGACGGTTCACCAGACTGATTCCTGGGATGTCAGGACTGTCTTATGAAGAAAGACTGGATAGACTTGGTTTATACTCTCTAGAATTTAGAAGATTGAGAGGGGATCTTATAGAAACTTACAAAATTCTTAAGGGGTTGGACAGGCTAGATGCAGGAAGATTGTTCCCGATGTTAGGGAAGTCCAGGACAAGGGGTCACAGCTTAAGGATAAGAGGGAAATCCTTTAAAACCGAGATGAGAAGAACTTTTTTCACACAGAGAGTGGTGAATCTCTGGAACTCTCTGCCACAGAGGGTAGTTGAGGCCAGTTCATTGGCTATATTTAAGAGGGAGTTAGATGTGGCCCTTGTGGCTAAGGGGATCAGGGGGTATGGAGAGAAGGCAGGTACGGGATACTGAGTTGGATGATCAGCCATGATCATATTGAATGGCGGTGCAGGCTCGAAGGGCCGAATGGCCTACTCCTGCACCTAATTTCTATGTTTCTATGTTTCTATGTTTCTACGTGAGGCAGCATCTATGGAGCGAAGGAAATAGGCAACGTTTCGGGCCAAACCCCTTCCTCAGACTCACTTCAGATAGGTGACGTTTTTTGGTTGAGACCTTTCTTCAGACACGAAAGTGAGAGTCACAAAAGAGTCTGAACAAGGGGTCTCGACCCGAAATGTCACCCGTTCCTTCTCTCCAGAGATGCTGCCTGTCCCGCTGAGTTACTCCAGCTTCAGTTTAAACCAGCATGTGCAGTTCCTTCCTACACACGTTCTCCAGACATGTGTCCTGACCCCTGTGTTGCTCCCTCCACAACGTTGTATCTTTTTTGTGTCCTGCTGTACTTGTGCCAATGGCAATAAACCCAACTTCTGACTTGAGAATATCTGCTATCACAGTCACCTGGTGCCGTTTGATTCATCTGCACCTTCCCCGTCCCACAGCTGGGCAGCCTGAAGGACAATTTCCTTTGTCATTTCTACAAATCAAAGGCGTCACCATGCGAACTCCCATCTACGCCTCCCTCTTCACAGATACACAGAGTCGTGTTTGTTTCAGACTGAAACAAGTACCTGCCTCATTTATTTGCGTCTGCTTGCTCTGCGTCCTGCTCTCAAATTCACTCTCACCAACCACTGGAATCTGACTAAACCTGTTAAACTAGTGGGAGGCAAATATCTTAGAGCAGAGCAAGATAGGCTACTCCTGCGAAATGCAATGGGCTGACGTGTAGTACGCTACGGAGAGGATCCTGGGCATTTTTTCCACGCCCATTTTAGTAACCGGAGCCTACCTGACCCGACCCGACCCGACTCGCAGTGTAATCAATGTTGCGGGGCAACAGTTTGTGTGTGTGATTATCAGATTCAGATTCAGATTCAATTTTAATTGTCATTGTCAGTGTACAGTACAGGGACAACGAAATGCATTTAGCATCTCCCTGGAAGAGCGACATAGCAATCGATTTGAATAAATAATAATAAGTGTCCGGGGGGGGGGGGGTGATTGGCAGTCACCATAATTCTGTCAGTTCATACTTCTTGTCAAGAATAAAATTTGACTCTGGTAATTGTCTATTTTAATGTTTTTTTAAATCATTTCTTTTTAAATGGTTCACAAGCCGTGTTTGAGTTGATATTGTAGTAACCGGAACCGACCCGACTCGCAGGGTGATTGACATGGGGGGGGGGAACTTTTTGTGTGTGATATAGGGTTAGATTCATAATTCTGTTAGTTCATAATTCTGTTAATTCTTGTTAAAGAATAAAATGTTTATAAACACACATACATGAATGTGATATAAATGTATATAATCATATAGCACACACAATTATATTTCGTCTGATCCAATGATGAACTTTATTTCAGACTAGACAAGGGACATTAAATAAGAATCATTGTAAACCTCCCCGCAACTTCACATTAACTAGGACTCCCCCGCCCCCGGCACTCCCGCGCCTGCCCCCCGCACTACCATGTCTCCCTCCCTCCTATTCCCCTCTCCCCGCTGTCCCGCACTCCCTCTCCCCACTGCCCTGGGCCGCGCACTCCCTCTCCCCGCTGCGGAAACAAAGATACGATCTTTGGCCGGAAGCAAGATGGCGGAACAAGATTGCGAGGACTGGTTGCTAAAATGGGTCCTATAATCACCCATGAATCCGCCCATGAGCGGACTACACGTTTGCGTGAGAGTAACCCATCTTGCTCTGTTACAAGATCTTTGGTGGGAGGTAGTCGAGAATGTGACTTACTGTCAAGTGACCAAAGGGATAGGGGTCTAATGGTCAAACAAAACATGATGTCGTTAACTAAAGGGGGTGTCCCACTTGGGGGTCATTTGCACGTCATTTACATGATGCGCGCATGGTGCGTGGTGATGTACGCAGTGACGCGAGGTTGTGCGCAGCGCCCCAGGGTTTTGGGATGTACAAAATCTTTGCGTGCCCATCTGCGCAAATGACGCCCAAGTGGGACAGGCTCTTAAAGATGCAAGAACACACTCAACAATTTCAACAGGCGCAGCGGAGATTTACTAGAATGTTGCCTGGGTTTCAACAACTAAGTTACAGAGATAGGTTGAATAAGTTAGGTATTTATTCTCTGGAGCGCAGAAGGTTAAGGGGGGACTTGATAGAGGTCTTTAAAATGATGAGAGGGATAGACAGTTGATGTGGACAAGCTTTTCCCTTTGAGAATAGGGAAGATTCAAACAAGAGGACATGACTTCAGAATTAAGGGACAGAAGTTTAGGGGCAATATGAGGGGGAACTTCTTTACTCAGAGAGTGGTAGCGGTGTGGAATGAGCTCCCAGTGGAAGTGGTGGAGGCAGGTTCATTGGTATCATTTAAAAATAAATTGGATAGGCATATGGATGAGAAGGGAATGGAGGGTTATGGTATGAGTGCAGGCAGGTGGGACTAAGGGGAAGAAAATCTGTTCGGCATGGACTTGTAGGGCCGAGATGGCCTGTTTCCGTGCTGTAATTGTTATATGGTTATTGTTATATGGTAAGATGCAAGAACACACTCAACAATTTCAACAGGCGCAGCTGGTAGAGCCACTGTCACACTGCACCAGAGACCAGCAACAAGGAAATGCAGGTGCTGGTTATGCCAAAAACCCCCCACAAAATGCTGGATTGTTCTGGGCGGCACGGTGGCGTCGCGGCCACAGACCCGGGCTCCATCCTGATGCGGTCTGTACGGAGTTTGTACGTTCTCCCCGTGACCTGCGTGGGGTTTCTCTGAGATCTTCGGTTTCCTCCCACACTCCAAAGACGTGCAGGTTTGTTCTACTTGATCTAATTTGATTGTGCACACCGTTTTCATCGAAACAGGGCGGACCACGTGAAGGTTGCAATCTCCCACCCCCGGTATCATGCTGAGCACAGACATTGTGGGCCAAAGGGCCTGTTACTTAGCTGTATTATACTATGTTCTAGGTAACATAGAAACATAGAAATTAGGTGCAGGAGTAGGCCATTCGGCCCTTCGAGCCTGCACCGCCATTCAATATGATCATGGCTGATCATCCAACTCAGTATCCCGTACCTGCCTTCTCTCCATACCCCCTGATCCCCTTAGCCACAAGGGCCACATCTAACTCCCTCTTAAATATAGCCAATGAACTGGCCTCAACTACCCTCTGTGGCAGAGAGTTCCAGAGATTCACCACTCTCTGCATGAAAAAAGTTCTTCTCATCTCGGTTTTAAAGGATTTCCCCTTTATCCTTAAGCTGTGACCCCTTGTCCTGGACTTCCCTAACATCGGGAACAATCTTCCTGCATCTAGCCTGTCCAACCCCTTAAGAATTTTGTAAGTTTCTATAAGATCCCCTCTCAATCTTCTAAATTCTAGAGAGTATAAACCAAGTCTATCCAGTCTTTCTTCATAAGACAGTCCTGACATCCCAGGAATCAGTCTGGTGAACCGTCTCTGCACTCCCTCTATGGCAATAATGTCCTTCCTCAGATTTGGAGACCAAAACTGTACGCAATACTCCAGGTGTGGTCTCACCAAGACCCTGTACAACTGCAGTAGAACCTCTCTGCTCCTATACTCAAATCCTTTTGCAATGAAAGCTAACATACCATTCGCTTTCTTTACTGCCTGCTGCACCTGCATGCCTACCTTCAATGACTGGTGTACCATGACACCCAGGTCTCGCTGCATCTCCCCCTTTCCCAATCGGCCACCATTTAGATAATAGTCTGCTTTCCTGTTTTTGCCACCAAAATGGATAACCTCACATTTATCCACAGATGCTGGGTGGACTCACTGTGGTGGATGTTAATATGTGTTTATTGTTGTTTTATTGTATTGTATTATATGTATGACTGCTGCAATTTCGTTCAGACTTCGGTCTGAATGACAATAAAAGGCTATCTATCTATATGATGAGAAGAATTTACAGAATAGTGAAAGGCTTGGATAGAGTGGATGTGGAGAGGATGTTTCCACTAGTGGGAGAGTCTAGGACCAGAGGGTTATGGCCTCAGAATTAAAGTACGTTCTTTTAGGAAGGAGATGAAGAGCAATTTCTGTAGTCGGAGGTTGGCGAATCTGTGGAATTCATTGCCACAGAACTACTTCTACTCCTACAACTTTAGACCTTATGACATGGCTTTAAGGTGAGAGAGGCATCTTCCAATCTCTGGTACCTTTGCCAACAAAGGTGTTTTCGACAGATGCGTCCAGACCTGCTGATTTACTCCAGTGCTTTGTAGTTCTTTTATTGTAATCCAGTGACTGCAATACCTTGGTGGCAAAAACAGGAAAGCAGACTATTATCTAAATGGTGGCCGATTGGGAAAGGGGGAGATGCAGCGAGACCTGGGTGTCATGGTACACCAGTCATTGAAGGTATGCATGCAGGTGCAGCAGACAGTAAAGAAAGCAAATGGTATGTTGGCTTTCATTGCAAAAGGATTTGAGTATAGGAGCAGAGAGGTTCTACTGCAGTTGTACAGGGTCTTGGTGAGACCACACCTGGAGTATTGCGTACAGTTTTGGTCTCCAAATCTGAGGAAGGACATTATTGCCATAGAGGGAGTGCAGAGACGGTTCACCAGACTGATTCCTGGGATGTCAGGACTGTCTTATGAAGAATGACTGGATAAACTTGGTTTATACTCTCTAGAATTTAGAAGATTGAGAGGGGATCTTATAGAAACATACAAAATTCTTAAGGGGTTGGACAGGCTAGATGCAGGAAGATTGTTCCCGATGTTAGGGAAGTCCAGGACAAGGGGTCACAGCTTAAGGATAAAGGGGAAATCCTTTAAAACCGAGATGAGAAGAACTTTTTTCACGCAGAGAGTGGTGAATCTCTGGAACTCTCTGCCACAGAGGGTAGTTGAGGCCAGTTCATTGGCTATATTTAAGAGGGAGTTAGATGTGGCCCTTGTGGCTAAGGGGATCAGGGGGTATGGAGAGAAGGCAGGTACGGGATACTGAGTTGGATGATCAGCCATGATCATATTGAATGGCGGTGCAGGCTCGAAGGGCCGAATGGCCTACTCCTGCACCTAATTTCTATGTTTCTATGTTTGTTTCTTAAAGATTTATAAATTACTGTCTCTTCCCTTGCCTCCCATAGCAGGACATTAGAGGCAAGAGTCGGCCAAGTGGCTCAGTGGTAGAGTTGATGCTTTGCACCGGCAGAAACCCGCATACGATTCTAACTACGGGTTCTGTCCATATGGAGTTTGTACCTTCTCCCTGTGACCGCGTGGGTTTTCTCCGGGTGCTCCGGTTTCCTCCCACACACCAAAGACGCACAAGTTTGTAGGTTAATTGCCTTCGGTAAAATTGTAAATTGTCCCTAGTGTGTACAGTAGTGCTAGAGTACGATCGCTGGTCGGCATGGACTCGGTTGGCCGAAGGGCCTGTTTCCGTGTGGTATCTCTAAAGTCTAAAATCTAAAGCAGCCGGTGATAAACCTTAAAAGGTATGGGGGACTATTCATCTGTAAACCTACAAAAACATCAAATACTTCCTTATTTTATCATGTCCCTTCTCCCTCTGGCGGCAAGTGCTCCATATGACCGTATGTCCGTAGTTACAGAGAAAGGTTGAAGGTTGAACAAGTTAGGGCTTTATTCTTTGGAGCGCAGGAGGTTAAGGGGGGACTTGATAGAGGTTTTTAAAATGATGAGAGGGATAGACAGAGTTGACGTGGAAAAGCTTTTCCCACTGAGAGTAGGGAAGATTCAAACAAGGGGACATGACATGAGAATTAAGGGACTGAAGTTTAGGGGTAACATGAGGGGGAACTTCTTTACTCAGAGAGTGGTAGCTGTGTGGAATGAGCTTCCAGTGAAGGTGGTGGAGGCAGGTTCGTTTTTATCAATTAAAAATAAATTGGATAGTTATATGGATGGGAAGGGAATGGAGGGTTATGGTCTGAGCGCAGGTATATGGGACTAGGGGAGATTATGTGTTCGGCACGGACTAGAAGGGCCGAGATGGCCTGTTTCCGTACTGTAATTGTTATATGGTTATATGGTTATATCTCTCCATCTTCACTGCATTTTCAGGCAGTTGTCTAAAAGCCTCTTAAATGTCATTATCTGCCTCCACCAGCACTCTCAACATGCCTGAAGCGTCTACAGTGTGGAATGTTGAGCTGCCAGTCCTGCCCAACACCCAGCCATGTCTCCTTGATAGCAACGACGTCATAGTCAAACCTCACGTCAAAAACCTTGCTGCGATATTTGACTCAGCATTGAAATTTGACAAACAAGTCAATGCCGTGGTAAAAGCTAGCTTCTTTCAGCTTCAGACAATAGCTAAAATATAACAATTCCTCCGGTTTGATGACCTGGAAAAGATCATCCGCACATTTATCTCCTCCCGCCTAGATTACTGCAACTCCCTCTACACTGGCATCAGCCAATCTTCCCCGTCACGCCTGCAACTGGTCCAAAACGCCGCAGTGAGACTCCTGACGGGCACCCGAAAAAGGGACCACATCACCCCGACCCTGGCCTCTCTACTGGTTCCCTGTGCGGTTCAGAATACATTTCAAGACCTTCCTCTTTGACTGCAAAGCCCTCAATGGGCTTGCACCCACCTACATTAAAAGTCTTCTCACCCACCACACCACCTCCAGGTCCCTCAGATCGGCTGACCTGGGGTTGCTGAATATCCCGCGGTCTAGGCATAAGCTCAGGGGAGACCTTGCCTTTGCGATTGCAGCCCCTAGACTGTGGAACAGCATCCCCCCTTCCCATCTGAACTGCCCCCTCCATCGACTCCTTTAAGTCTAGACTTAAAACTCATCTGTACTCCCAAGCCTTTCCTGACGTCCTCTGAGGGCTATTCGTATATAGTATTCTATACTCTGAGTATAGAAGTTGGGATGTAATGTTAAAATTGTACAAGGCATTGGTGAGGCCAATTCTGGAGTATGGTGTACAATTTTGGTCGCCTAATTATAGGAAGGATGTCAACAAAATAGAGAGAGTACAGAGGAGATTTACTAGAATGTTGCCTGGGTTTCAGCAACTAAGTTACAGAGAAAGGTTGAACAAGTTAGGGCTTTTATTCTTTGGAGCGCAGAAGGTTAAGGGGGGACTTGATAGAGGTTTTTAAAATGATGAGAGGGATAGACAGAGTTGACGTGGAAAAGCTTTTCCCACTGAGAGTAGGGAAGATTCAAACAAGGGGACATGACATGAGAATTAAGGGACTGAAGTTTAGGGGTAACATGAGGGGGAACTTCTTTACTCAGAGAGTGGTAGCTGTGTGGAATGAGCTTCCAGTGAAGGTGGTGGAGGCAGGTTCGTTTTTATCATTTAAAAATAAATTGGATAGTTATATGGATGGGAAGGGAATGGAGGGTTATGGTCTGAGCGCAGGTATATGGGACTAGGGGAGATTATGTGTTCGGCACGGACTAGAAGGGTCGAGATGGCCTGTTTCCGTGCTGTAATTGTTATATGGTTATATATGTATGTAGTTTGCTTGTTTATACTGTTCTTATAACAAATGTAAAGCACTTTGGTCAACGAGAGTTGTTTTTTAAATGTGCTATATAAATAAACGTGACTTGACTTGACTTGACTTGACTTGACTAGTCCTTTGTGTTGATCGAGGCCCAAATTAATCTACCTTACCTGCCAGACACCTTGCATTAAAATGTCTGGGATTTAGCCTTACATTCCCCACACCCTTGCTTCACCACACCCATGTTCGCTCTGCTGACTGGACTGAATTAGTGTCCCTGCAATTACTGACTGTGCTTCCTGTTAACCCCTCCCCCTCCAGCACTCTGTGCCCCATTCCCTTGCCAAATTAGTTTAAAGACAAGGTACACAAAAATGCTGGAGAAACTCAGCGGGTGCAGCAGCATCTATGGAGCGAAGGAAATAGGCGATCTTTCGGGCCGAAACCCTTCTTCAGACTGATCAGTCTGAAGAAGGGTTTCGGCCCGAAATGTCACCTATTTCCTTCACTCCATAGATGCTGCTGCACCCGCTGAGTTTCTCCAGCTATTTTGTCTACCTTAGTTTAAAGACAAAGTGCTGGAATAACTCACCATTGAGGCAGCATCTCTGTCGAACATGGAGCCATTCCCTCCACTGATGCTGCTGAGTTACTCCAGCACTTGGTATGTTTTTTCTTTTGTAAACCGGCATCTGCGGTTCCTCGTGTCTCCAAATTGATGGTTTTGTGGCCATGTTTGCAGATGATACGAAGGTAGTTGGAGGTGCAGGTAGTGTTGAGGAAGCAGGGAGGCTGCAGAAGGACTTGGGAACAAATTGGGAGAGTGGCCAAAGACGTGGCAAATGCATTGCAGTACAGCAAGATCAGGCACGTGTCAACAAAATGCACATGTCAACAAAATAGAGAGAGTACAGAGGAGATTTACTAGAATGTTGCCTGGGTTTCAACAACTAAGTTACAGAGATAGGTTGAATAAGTTAGGTCTTTATTTTCTGGAGCGCAGAAGGTTAAGGGGGGACCTGATAGAGGTCTTTAAAATGATGAGAGGGATAGACAGAGTTGATGTGGACAAGCTTTTCCCTTTGAGAATAGGGAAGATTCAAACAAGAGGGCATGGCTTCAGAATTAAGGGACAGAAGTTTAGGGGTAATATGAGGGGGAACTTCTTTACGCAGAGAGTGGTAGCGGTGTGGAATGAGCTCCCAGTGGAAGTGGTGGAGGCAGGTTCATTGGTATCATTTAAAAATAAATTGGATAGGCATATGGATGAGAAGGGAATGGAGGGTTATGGTATGAGTGCAGGCAGGTGGGACTAAGGGGAAAAAAAAAAACTGTTCGGCATGGACTTGTAGGGCCGAGATGGCCTGTTTCCGTGCTGTAATTGTTATATGGTTATATGGTTACGTGCCGAGAGTAATTAGTCAGGGTAGGCAGTGGCTTTTAAAAATCTTGATAACCGCGCTTGCACAGATTGTTATCTCCCCGGCGAGCCGTTAGTCGGCTTTCAAAAATCTTGCAAACCACGCAGATTGTTATCTCCAATTTTATCAAGAAATTTGTCTTCAATCAGTCCTATCTCTTAATAAAGTATAAAAAACATACAGCTCAAAGAAATTTACTTACCATATTATTTGTATAAGAAATCCATTCTTCTCTCTTTGTTTCCTGTTGTACCAAACTGTTTTAACAGCTATCTTTGGAATATCACCCCCAAACTGTAAGCTTACAAATTTACAAGCATTGCTTGTATTCTTTTCAACTGGAAGTCAAAACAAGCTCGATCATTTTTGCAATGGTTAAGTCAAGTCAAGTCAAGTCAAGTCAAGTCAAGTTTATTTGTCACATACACATACGAGATGTGCAGTGAAATGAAAGTGGCAATGCTCGCGGACTTTTGTGCAAAAGACAAACAACAAAACAACCAAACAAATTATAAACACAATCATAACACACATATTCTTTTACATAATAAATAATAGAAGGAAAAACGTTCTGTAGAGTTAGTCCCTGGTGAGATAGGCGTTTACAGTCCGAATTGCCTCTGGGAAGAAACTCCTTCTCAACCTCTCCGTTCTCACTGCATGGCAACGGAGGCGTTTGCCTGACCGTAGCGGCTGGAACAGTCCATTGCAGGGGTGGAAGAGGTCTCTCATGATTTTATTTGCTCTGGAGTTGCACCTCCTGTTGTATAGTTCCTGCAGGAGGGTGAGTGAAGTTCCCATAGTGCGTTCGGCCGAACGCACTACTCTCTGCAGAGCCTTCTTGTCCTTGGCAGAGCAATTCCCAAACCAGATGGTAATGTTCCCGGACAAGATGCTTTCCACCGCCGCTGCGTAGAAGCACTGGAGGATCCTTGGAGACACTCTGAATTTCCTCAATTGCCTGAGGTGGTAAAGGCGCTGCCTTGCCTTACTCACCAGTGCTGAGGCGTGTGATGACCATGTCATATCCTCAGAGATGTGGACTCCCAGATATTTAAAACAGTTCACCCTATCCACAGGATCCCCATTTATACTCAATGGAGTGTACGTCCTCGGATGATGTGCCCTCCTAAAGTCCATGATCAGCTCCTTCGTTTTTTTGATGTTCAAGAGGAGGCTGTTCTCCTGGCACCAGAGTGCTAGATCAGCCACCTCCTCCCGGTAGGCCTTCTCATCGTTGTCTGAGATCAGGCCCACCACCACAGTGTCATCAGCAAACTTGATTATTGAATTGGAGCTGAACCTAGCCACACAGTCATGTGTGTACAGGGAGTACAATAGGGGGCTGAGGACGCAACCCTGGGGCGATCCTGTGCTCAGGGTGAGGGACTTCGATGTATTCCCTCCCATCTTGACTACCTGGGGCCTGGCGGTGAGAAAGTCCAGGACCCAGGCACACAGGGAGGTGTTGAGCCCCAATTAAAGGAGGTGCTCTCCTTTTAACCCTTGGGAAAAGATCAGGTAGAAACGGTGCAACACCCGCAGAAACCTTGCTCTGACCTGGAACCCTTTTATAGATCTTATTACAGATTTTTCCTTTAACTGAAAATATTGTCTGCGCAATCATAATCATTTATTCATATGTGTATGTTGCTGTTGAACACAAGACTCTGACTTAAAAAAAAAATTCTCTTTCTAGTTTTTGAGACGAGGAAGGGGAGGGGGGTATATATGTTTTGTACTGTTCTGAACTGTTTGTTGATGTTCTGCGTAAATTTGTGTTTATAACTTGAAAACCAAAAATAAAGTTATTAATAAATAAATCAGAGAGGCAAAGGGACTTGAGAGTGCTGGTGCAGGGTTCCTGAAAGATTAATTTCCGGTGTTTAAGAAGGAACTGCAGATGCTGGAAAATCGAAGGTAGACAAAAATGCTGGAGAAACTCAGCGGGTGCAGCAGCATCTGTGGAGCGAAGGAAATAGGCAACGTTTCAGGCCAAAACCCTTCTTTAGACTATTTTCCAGGTTGAGATGAGGGTAGGAAAGGCAAATTTATTTCAAGGGGACTAGAATGTGGACAAGCTTTTCCCTTTGAGAATAGGGAAGATTCAAACAATAGGACATGACTTCAGAATTAACGGACAGAAGTTTAGGGGTAATATGAGGGGGAACTTCTTTACGCAGAGAGTGGTGGCGGTGTGGAATGAGCTCCCAGTGGAAGTGGTGGAGGCAGGTTCATTGGTATCATTTAAAAATAAATTGGATAGGCATATGGATGAGAAGGGAATGGAGGGTTATGGTATGAGTGCAGGCAGGTGGGACTAAGGGGAAAAAAATGTGTTCGGCATGGACTTGTAGGGCCGAGATGGCCTGTTTCCGTGCTGTAATTGTTATATGGTTATAATATAAAACTAAGGAGCAAATGCTGAGGCTTTATCAGATGCTGGTGAGGGTATATTAGGAATATATCTCTGTGGATTGTCACCTTGGCGTGGTGGAGATGCTTGTGTGGTCCTGGGATCCTGAGAGCGATGCCGTCTGGAGCTATGCTCCTGGTAGGGCCACCCATGGCGGTAAGGTCGAGGGGGGGAGGTCTCTGACAAAGAGCAATCCAACCAAGACCTCAACGGTGGAACAGGCGGAGGACGATGGCTGACCTTAGTGGAGCTAACGTCATAACGGCTGGGGAGACGGATGAAGGCTGCGGCAGAAAAGGGTCTTGGACTCCACGCCACTGGATCCTGACCCAGATCTGTCAAGGTCCGTGTGTTGGCTGTCTGTGCACCAGTCTCCCCACGTCAAACAAAGTCACGCACAGACATCCTCCACGAGAGGACAGTCATACTCATATAACCATATAACCATATAACAATTACAGCACGGAAACGGGCCATCTCGACCCTTCTAGTCCGTGCCGAACACATAATCTCCCCTAGTCCCATATACCTGCGCTCAGACCATAACCCTCCATTCCCTTCCCATCCATATAACTATCCGATTTATTTTTAAATGATAAAAACGAACCTGCCTCCACCACCTTCACTGGAAGCTCATTCCACACAGCTACCACTCTCTGAGTAAAGAAGTTCCCCCTCATGTTACCCCTAAACTTCAGTCCCTTAATTCTCATGTCATGTCCCCTTGTTTGAATCTTCCCTACTCTCAGTGGGAAAAGCTTTTCCACGTCAACTCTGTCTATCCCTCTCATCATTTTAAAAAACCTCTATCAAGTCCCCCCTTAACCTTCTTCGCTCCAAAGAATAAAGCCCTAACTTGTTCAACCTTTCTCTGTAACTTAGTTGCTGAAACCCAGGCAACATTCTAGTAAATCTCCTCTGTACTCTCTCTATTTTGTTGACATCCTTCCTATAATTAGGCGACCAAAATTGTACACCATACTCCAGAATTGGCCTCACCAATGCCTTGTACAATTTTAACATTACATCCCAACTTCTATACTCAAAATCTCAGAATCTGAGGAATTAATTATCATAGATGGCTGAGGCGGCCGTTATTGGATATTTTTAAAGCGGAAATGATAGGTTCTTATTCAGACAGGGCATGAAAGGTTACAGGGAGATGGAAGTAGAATATAGAGGGAAAGATCAGCCATGATGGAGGAGAATGGCGGAAAATACTCGATGGGCTGAATGGCCTCATTCTGCTCCTATATCTTATGGTGTTATGGTCAAAATAGCTTACACCTCCTCAAGCAGCACAGGGGAAATTTCGGTAAGGATGTTGGTTCAATTTCAGTTCAGTTGTAGACACAAGGAACTGCAGATGCTGGAATCCCGAGCAAAGCACAAAGTGCTGGAGGAACTGAGTGATTCAGGCAGCAACTGTGGAAGGAATTGGCGGACAACGTTTCGAGTCAGGATCCTTCTTCAGCCTGATAGGAGTAGGGGGGAGAAAGCTGGAAAAGACAGATGGGGTGGAACAAAACATGAAAAGTGATAGGTGGATACAGGTGAGGAGGAGATGGGTGGAGCAAGTGGCAAAGGCTAGAGGTGAAACGTAGTAGACAAGTTGTGAGATGACAGAAAAAGATTTACGAGATTAGCTTGGAAACCTGCCCTTCGGTCCAACAAGTTCACGCCAACCACTGATCACCAGTTCACACAAGTTCTATCCTATCCCACTCAGGGTAATTGACCTACAAACTCCGCTTTTCAAGAAGGAACTGCAGATGCTGGAAAGTCGAAGGTAGACAAAAGTGCTGGAGAAACTCAGCGGGTGCGGCAGCATCTATGGAGCGAAGGAAATAGGCAAAGTCTCGGGCCAAAGCCCTTCTTCAGACTCAGTCAGAAGAAACGTTTTGGCCCGAAACGTTGCCTATTTCATTCGCTCCATAGATGCTGCCGCACCCGCTGAGTCTCTCCAGCTTTTTTGTCTACCTACAAACACGCCTGTCTTTGGAATGTGGGAGGAAACCGAGGCACGGAGGGAAATCCCACATGGTCAGACAGAGAACGTGCAAACTCTGCACAGACAGCACCCAAAATCAGGATCAAAACTGTGTCCATGACACAACGAAGCAAGGCCTCTACCAGATGCGCCACTGCGATGCTCTGAAAGGAGAGGTGAATTGTAAGCTGGAGGGAGGGATGCAGGTGGAAGGGGATGGAGCGGGAAGGGGAGCGGGGGGAATAAAAGGGAAACTATGGAGGAGAGGCAAGGGTCGGCATGGCTGGAGATTGCCCAGGTGCAAGCTGTCCAGCTTGTGAAAGTCACACTTGCCCCAGAGATACAAGATACAAGATACATTTAATTGTCATTTGAACCCCTTGAGGTCCAAACGAAATGCCGTTTCTGCAGCCATACATTACAAACACATAGACCCAAGACACAACATAATTTACATAAACATCCATCACATCGCTGTGATGGAAGGCCAAATAAACTTATCTCTCCACTGCACTCTCCCCCCCCCCCCCATGTCAGAGTCAAAGTCAAAGCCCCCGGCTGGCGATGGCGATTGTCCCGCGGCCATTAAAGCCACGCCGGGTGGTGCGAGGTCGCACACCGGGT
The DNA here is from genome assembly GCF_028641065.1 of Leucoraja erinaceus. Taxonomy (NCBI): domain Eukaryota; kingdom Metazoa; phylum Chordata; class Chondrichthyes; order Rajiformes; family Rajidae; genus Leucoraja; species Leucoraja erinaceus. Next base: position 81,285 of record NW_026575814.1, on the reverse strand, counting down.
CTTGGTGTTAGAGCTCCCGGCGTGCGCTCGCAGAGTCCCGCGGCCATTCCAAGCCGCGCGGGGCAGTGATGTAGGCCCCGCTCCAGGAGCTCTTCAACCCCGCAACTCGGGCGGGGGAAGTCGCTGTTGCGAGAGCCCTGAAAAGCGGTCTCCCTCCAGGGACCCGCGGGCTCCCGGTGACCAGAGGTGGTCCCTTTAGTATAAAAACCTACAACTGCCTTTCCCATACTACGCACCACACATTCATCAGACCTGCCATCCCATTGCCCAGTGGAAGGTGGCTCCAGAGACTGAAGGGTCCCGACCCAAAATGTCACCTATCCACGTTCTCCAGCGACAATTTCTTCCCAGGAGTTATCAGACAATTGGGCAGCACAGTGGTGTCATGTTAGAGTTAATACCTCACAGCGCCAGAGACCCAGATTCAATCCCGACTACGGGTGTTGGCTGTACACAGTTTCTACATTCTTCCCGTCACCCGCGTGGATTTTCTCCGACATCTCCGGGCAAAGAAATAATGTCAAAGTTTGTAGGTTAATTGGCTTGGTATAGAAACATAGAAATTAGGTGCAGGAGTAGGCCATTCGGCCCTTCGAGCCTGCACCGCCACTCAATATGATCATGGCTTATCATCCAACTCAGTATCCCGTACCTGCCTTCTCTCCATACCCCCTGATCCCCTTAGCCACAAGGGCCACATCTAACTCCCTCTTAAATATAGCCAATGAACTGGCCTCAACTACCCTCTGCGGCAGAGAGTTCCAGAGATTCACCACTCTCTGTGTGAAAAAAGTTCTTCTCATCTTGGTTTTAAAGGATTTCCCCCTTATCCTCAAGCTGTGACCCCTTGTCCTGGACTTCCCCAACATTGGGAGCAATCTTCCTGCATCTAGCCTGTCCAACCCCTTAAGTATTTTGTAAGTTTCTATAAGATCCCCTCTCAATCTCCTAAATTCTAGAGAGTATAAACCAAGTCTATCCAGTCTTTCTTCATAAGACAGTCCTGACATCCCAGGAATCAGTATAAGTTTAAATTGGCCCGGATGTGCGTAGGATAGTGTTAATATGCGGAGATCGCTGGTCAGTGCGGACTAGGTGGGCCATAGGGCCTGATTCTGCGCTGTATCTCTAAACTAAACTAAACTTCATCCCTCCCCTCCACACTACCCTGTACCTGCCTCCGTTGTCTGCTGTTTTGTAGGGGTTAATTGAAATTGAATGATTGCAGAGGCCAGTTAAGACCCAACCACAATGAATAACCAAAGCCGTTAAGCATGGAATATTTCCTTTCTACAGGAGATTAAAATATCAGATGAAACCACTGGTTTTTCATAAAAAGTATGACTTAGTTTCCACATTTCATTTAGTTTAGTTTAGAGATGTAATCACAGTTGACGTAAACAGAGTTGACGTGGATAAGCTTTTCCCACTGAGAGTAGAGAAGATTCAAACAAGGCGACATGACTTGAGAATGAAGGGACTGAAGTTTAGGGGTAACATGAGGGGGAACTTCTTTACTCAGAGAGTGGTAGCTGTGTGGAATGAGCTTCCAGTGAAGGTGGTGGAGGCAGGTTCGTTTTATATCATTTAAAAATAAATTGGATAGTTAACCATATAACAATTACAGCACGGAAACAGGCCATCTCGACCCTTCTAGTCCGTGCCGAACACATAATCTCCCCTAGTCCCATATACCTGCGCTCAGACCATAACCCTCCATTCCCTTCCCATCCATATAACTATCCAATTTATTTTTAAATGATAAAAACGAACCTGCCTCCACCACCTTCACTGGAAGCTCATTCCACACAGCTACCACTCTCTGAGTAAAGAAGTTCCCCCTCATGTTACCCCTAAACTTCAGTCCCTTAATTCTCAAGTCATGTCCCCTTGTTTGAATCTTCCCTACTCTCAGTGGGAAAAGCTTTTCCACGTCAACTCTGTCTATCCCTCTCATCATTTTAAAAACCTCTATCAAGTCCCCCCTTAACCTTCTGCGCTCCAAAGAATAAAGAATAAATTATTCTTTGGAGTTATATGGACGGGAAAGTTATGGAGGGTTATGGTCTGAACGCAGATGTATGGGACTAGGAGAATACGTGATCAGCACGGACTAGAAGGGTCGAGATGGCCTGTTTCCGTGCTGTAATTGTTATATGGTTATATGGTTATATGTTATAATGTGGAAACAGTGTTTAAGAAGGAACTGCAGATGCTTGAAAATCGAAGGTAGAAAATCGAAGGTAGACATCAGTCTGAAGAAGGGTTTCGGCCCGGAATGCTCCATAGATGCTGCAGCACCCGCTGAGTTTCTCCATCACTTTTGTCTACCTTCTAGTGCGAAACAGGCCCTTCGGCCCACCGAGTCTGCAGCGACCCCCCCAACATTAACGCTGTCCGACGCACACGCCAATACGGTTTGTCTTTGGAGTGTGAGAGGAAACCGAAGATCTCGGAGAAAACCCACGCGGTCTCGGGGAGCACGTACAAACTCCGCACAGACAGCACCCGTAGTTGGGATTGAACCGGAGTCTCTGGTGCTGCAAGCTCTGTAAGGCAGTAACTCTACCACATTAGACCATCACCTCCCTGGTGTACCTGGTGTAGACACATCGATCTTCCCTCTGTGCTAGCAGTCATTGTGGGGTGACTAGTTCACAAAATGATATTCTTGGCATCACAGATGTTCCACAGTGGACCATCAGTAATGCATGAAGGAATTTAATCTCAATGCATTCCTGCAGGTTCGATAGCGATATATTTTTATGTCTGCGAGCCTCATGTATAATTCATCTCAGCCAGTTCAGTTTAGTTTATTGTCACGTGTAACAAGGTACAGTGAAAAGCTTTTTGTTGCGCGCTAACCCGTCAGCAGATAGACAATATATGATTACAATCAATCAATTTACAGTGTATAGACACATGATAAGGGTATAACGTTTAGTGCAAGGTAAAGCCAGCATAGTCCGAGAGACATCAAAAAGGTAGATAGTAGTTCAGCACTGCTCACTGGTTGTGGTAGGATGATTCAGTTGCCTGATCTCAACTGGGGGAAACATCATTAGGTTTATGTCAACAAAATAGAGAGAGTACAGAGGAGATTTACTAGAATGTTGCCTGGGTTTCAGCAACTAAGTTACAGAGAAAGGTTGAACAAGTTAGGGCTTTATTCTTTGGAGCGCAGAAGGTTAAGGGGGGACTTGATAGAGGTTTTTTAAAATGATGAGAGGGATAGACAGAGTTGACGTGGAAAAGCTTTTCCCACTGAGAGTAGGGAAGATTCAAACAAGGGGACATGACTTGAGAATTAAGGGACTGAAGTTTAGGGGTAACATGAGGGGGACTTCTTTACTCAGAGAGTGGTAGCTGTGTGGAATGAGCTTCCAGTGAAGGTGGTGGAGGCAGGTTCGTTTTTATCATTTAAAAATAAATTGGATAGTTATATGGACGGGAAAGGAATGGAGGGTTATGGTCTGAGCACAGGTATATGGGACTAGGGGAGATTATGTGTTCGGCACGGACTAGAAGGGTCGAGATGGCCTGTTTCCGTGCTGTAATTGTTATATGGTTTAACTTGCCATACTCTGTACCAAAGAAGGCCCCAATCTGAACCATTGCCTGTTCATTTCCCCCCACCCCCGTAGATGCCACTGAGTTCCACACCCACTTTGTGCTTTTGCTCAAGATTCCAGCATCTGCCCTTCCTTGTGTCTCTGTAAGTCCCTCATGTTTTAGAGTCTTAACCTAGAGTGGAAACAGGCCCTTCGGCCCAACATGTCCCAGCTACACTAGTCCCATCTACCTGTGTTTGGTCCATATCCAGGGGCGGATTAAGGCTCACTGCTGCCCTAAGCACTGACAAATCTTGGTGCCCCCCTCCTTTCCACACTGACCCAGTCCATTTTAGTTGTTGACCTGTCTGACCAGATATACAATGCAGGTTGCAGCAGTACAAACATTTTTTTTTTTTTTTTTTTTACAAATCTTCATTTTTTTTTTCTTCTTTTCACCCTTTTCCCAACTTTGTGGTGCCCCCTTTGGCCCTGGTGCCCTAAGCACATGCTTAGTCTGCTTAATGGTTAATCTGCCCCTGTCCATATCCCTCCAAACATGTCCTATCAATGTACCATGGGGGGACTTGATAGAGGTCTTTAAAATGATGAGAGGGATAGACCGAGTTGATGTGGACAAGCTTTTCCCTTTGAGAATAGGGAAGGTTCGAACAAGAGGACATGACTTCAGAATTAAGGGACAGAAGTTTAGGGGTAATATGAGGGGGAACTTCTTTACTCAGAGAGTGGTAGCGGTGTGGAATGAGCTTCCAGTGGAAGTGGTGGAGGCAGGTTCATTGGTATCATTTAAAAATAAATTGGATAGGCATATGGATGAGAAGGGAATGGAGGGTTATGGTATGAGTGCAGGCAGGTGTGGGACTAAGGGGAAAAAAATTTTGTTCGGCACGGACTTGTAGGGCCGAGATGGCCTGTTTCCGTGCTGTAATTGTTATATGGTTATATGGTTACCAGTCTAACTGTTTCTTAAATGTTGGGATAGTCCCTGCATCAACTACCTCCTCTGGCACCTCATTCCATACTCCCACCACCCTTTGTGTGGGAAAAGTTACCCATCAGATTCCTATTCCTCTGTTCACCTCAAACCAATATCCTCTGGACCTCGATTCCCCGACTCTGGGCACGAGACTCGGTGCATCTACCCGATCTATTCCTCTCATGATTTTATACACCCATATCCCTTCATCCACCTGCTCTCCAAGGAATTGAGTCCCAGCCTGCTCAACCTCTACCCGATAGCCCAGACACACAAGTCCTGGCAACATCCTCGTAAATCTTCTCTGTACGCTAACCAGATCACTCTTCGAAACTGAAGATGAGAAGCAAATAATATTCTGATGTCCTTTTAATCGATTTGTATTATAGTTTATTTTTATTACCCATTGGACAATAGAAAATAGTATTTTGACATCCATTTAATATATTTGTATTGAAGATATTATTCAATGTATGATACATTTCACAGCAAAAATAGATAATCTTTAAAAGCCAACAGGACACAGGTGAGTTTAACAGGAGCGTGGGTAACAAAGACTGGATAGACTTGGTTTATACTCTCTAGAATTTAGAAGATTGAGAGGGGATCTTATAGAAACTTACAAAATTCTTAAGGGGTTGGACAGGCTAGATGCAGGAAGATTGTTCCCGATGTTAGGGAAGTCCAGGACAAGGGGTCACAGCTTAAGGATAAAGGGGAAATCCTTTAAAACCGAGATGAGAAGAACTTTTTTTCACACAGAGAGTGGTGAATCTCTGGAACTCTCTGCCACAGAGGGTAGTTGAGGCCAGTTCATTGGCTATATTTAAGAGGGAGTTAGATGTGGCCCTTGTGGCTAAGGGGATCAGGGGGTATGGAGAGAAGGCAGGTACGGGATACTGAGTTGGATGATCAGCCATGATATTGAATGGCGGTGCAGGCTCGAAGGGCCGAATGGCCTACTCCTGCACCTAATTTCTATGTTTCTATGTTTAGCAGACCCCAGCGTTTTAAAGGATCAGTAGAACTGGGCTCCAGTGTGTGAGAGGGATGGTGGGAGTCAGCATCTGCCTCGCATCGAACTACCAAGATTTCCAAATAATTAGATAGTGGTCAAATCGGTATTTAACTGTGTTGGGGAACTGAGAAAAAACATTCATCACTAATGCTGGAGTTACTCAGCTGGTCAGGCAGCGTCTCTGGGGGAAAGGAATAGCTGATGCTTTTGCCCATACTCTTCTTGAGACCGAGAGTCAGGAGGGAGGGAAACTTAGAGATATGAAACGTAAATGTGATATCTCAGGTCAAAAGGCCTGGACAGAGTGATTGTGGAGAAGATTCTAGGACCAGAGGGCACAGCCTCAGAATTAAAGGCCATGCCATTAGAATGGAGATGTATGGCAGAGCAGACTCGATGGACTCAATGGCCTAATTCTGCTCCAATGACCCATGATCTGGTGAAAACCTCAGGCCTGGCACAAAGCTTGCAGTCCACAGCGCAGCAGTGATCACTGGTCTACTATATGTTTCGGGGGCTATCTATCTACAACATCCATGGATGCTGCCTGACCTGCTGAGTGGTCCCACGTTTTTATTTCGGAGTGCTCTCTGTACGGAGTTTGCACGTTCTCACTGGGACTGTGCGCATTTTCTTAGGGAGCTCCAAATTCCTCCCATTCTCCAAAGATGTGCGGACTTGTAGGTTAAATGGCTTCAGTCGAAATTATAAATTGCCCCTAGTGCGTAGCACAAACTCTTTGAATCACTTCCCACTGGAAGGCAACTCCGGACTGTCAAAGCTGCCACAGCCAGACATAAAAACAATTTTTATCCACGAGTAGTTGCTCTACTCAACAGCCAAAAATCTGTAGCCTCCCTTTAATCAGGTATTTTGTTGGTTCACATGCTTGATCAATGGTGTTTTATCATTCATGTTTTATTATTATTAATGTTTCATGTTTTCTGAGTCATTCGTAACTGTCACTGTGTCATGTTGTTACGTGGGCAGAGCACCAAGACAAATTCCTTGTATGTGAATACTTGGCCAATGAACTTACTTACTTACTTAGGATCGTGCTAGTGTTCAGGGTGATCGCTGGTTGGTGCGGACTCAGTGGGCTGAGGGGTCTGTTTCCACACTGTATCTCTAGAGTCTAAAGAAACATCCTTTCCAATAAGAGGGCACCAGTCCGGTAGGCGGCGCGACTCTCGTCAGCAGCGGCCTCTGCAGCCCGTCCGCGTTTTTATTATTTTCTGTCTATGTTTCTATGTAGTTTTTGTTATTTTTTGTTGGGACGTGTGTGTGGGAGGGAGGGGGAAACGTTTAAATCTCTCCCTGCACGGGAGACCCGACCTTTTCTTGTCTGTCTCCGTTATCGTTGGGGCTGCAACGAGGAGCGGCCTCCAACAGGAAGAGACCGGGGGCTCTGGTGCCGACGACTCACCTCACCGTCGCGGAGCTGGCCGAGTCCGGAGCGGGTGGAGCGGTGGTGGAGCGCTGCTGCTGCTGCTGCTGCGGCCCGACCTCCGGAGATTCGGAGGCTTCAACTGCAGGTCTGGTGGACGGCGGCACCGGGAGCCCGCGGGTCCCTGGAGGGAGACCGCGTTTCAGGGCTCTCGCAACGACGACTTCCCCCGCCCGAGTTGCGGGGTTGAAGAGCTCCTGGAGCGGGGCCTGACAGCACCGCCCCGCGCGGCTTGGAATGGCTGCGGGACTCTGCGAGCGCACGCCGGGGGCTCTAACACCAAGACCCGGTGTGCGACCTCGCACCACCCGGCGTGGCTTTAATGGCCGCGGGACAATCGCCATCGCCAACCGGGGGCATTGACTTTGACTCTGAGATGGGGGGGGGGCGGGGGGGAGTGCAGTGGAGAGAGATAGGTTTTTTTGGCCTTCCATCACAGCGATGTGATGGATGTTTATGTAAATTATGTTGTGTCTTGGGTCTATTTGTTGTAATGTAATGTATGGCTGCAGAAACGGCATTTCGTTTGGACCTCAAGGGGTCCAAATGACAATTAAATTGTATCTTGTATCTTGTATCTTGTCCACTCGAACAGGGTCCATGATTGGGGATAGACACAAAATGCTGGAGTAACTCAGCGGGGCAGGCAGCATCTCTGGAGAGAAGGAATGGGTGACGTTTCGGGGTCGAGACCCTTCTTCAGACTGGGCAGTCAGACCTCATGATTGGGGAGTCGGACTTGGGAAGCATTTTCTCTTTCTCGTTCCTGTCAACTCCTCCTGCTGTTACATCCTTCTGCAAAGACTGACTGCTGGTGGAACCTAAGATAGAGAGTAACAAGGTGAGTGGAAATTCCAGGGAAGATGTATGATCAGACAGCACAGTTGGCGCAGTGGGTGGACCTGCTCCCTCACAGTGACAGAGACCCAGGTTCCATCCTGACCTCGGGTGCTGCGTGTGTGGAGTTTGCACGTTCTCCCTGCGACCAGAGCACTGCCATCGGCTCCGCATCAAACTGAACACAAACACATTGCGTACAGTTTTGGTCTCCAAATCTGAGGAAGGACATTATTGGCATAGAGGGAGCGCAGAGAAGGTTCACCAGACTGATCCCTGGGATGGCAGGACTGTCTTATGAAGAAAGACTGGATAGACTTGGTTTATACTCTCTAGAATTTAGGAGATTGAGAGGGGGGATCTTATAGAAACGTACAAAATTCTTAAGGGGTTGGACAGGCTAGATGCAGGCAGATTGTTCCCGATGTTGGGGAAGTCCAGGACAAGGGGTCACAGCTTAAGGATAAGGGGGAATTCTTTAAAACCGAGATGAGAACTTTTTTCACACAGAGAGTGGTGAATCTCTGGAACTCTCTGCCACAGAGGATAGTTGAGGCCACAGTTCATTGGCTATATTTAAGAGGGAGTTAGATGTGGCCCTTGTGGCCAAGGGGATCAGAGGGTATGGAGAGAAGGCAGGTACGGGATACTGAGTTGGATGATCAGCCATGATCATATTAAATGGCGGTGCAGGCTCAAAGGGCCGAATGGCCTACTCCTGCACCTAATTTCTATGTTTCTATGTTTCTATGTCCTGGTTTCCTCCCACATCCTGTAGGTTAATTGACCCTGGTGTCAGGGGGTGGGTGCAAAAGTGGGGTAACGCTGAACTAGCGAACATGTGCACGATGGCTGGTGTGGACCCGGTGGGCTGAAGAGTCAGTTTCCATGCTGTATCCCAAAACTAAACACCGTCCCACGTCCTTCTCCCTCCCCACCACCACATTCCCCACCCTCCCCTCAACCCACCTCACACAAGGGGGGGTGACTGCCTGGAACGAACGGCCAAGGTGGTTAAAGCAGATAGGAAAGTGGCATTTCAAAGGTTTTTGGATAGGTATATGGATACAATAGGAATGGAGGGATATTGGTTATGGATATGTAGATTTACCAGAATGTTGCCTGGGAAATAGATCAGCAACGTCGGGACCCTTCCTCATAAGGACCCTTCCTCGCTATAGAAGCTGGGATGTAATGTTAAAATTGTACAAGGCATTGGTGAGACCAAATCTGGAGTATGGTGTACAATTTTGGTCGCTCAATTATAGGTATGATGTCAACAAAATAGAGAGAGTACAGAGAAGATTTACTAGAATGTTGCCTTGGTTTCAACAACTAAGTTACAGAGATAGGTTGAATAAGTTAGGTCTTTATTCTCTGGAGCGCAGAAGGTTAAGGGGGGGCCTGATAGAGGTCTTTAAAATGATGAGAGGGATAGACAGAGTTGATGTGGACAAGCTTTTCCCTTTGAGAATAGGGAAGATTCAAACAAGAGGACATGACTTCAGAATTAAGGGACAGAAGTTTAGGGGTGATATGAGGGGGAACTTCTTTACGCAGAGAGTGGTGGCGGTGTGGAATGAGCTTCCAGTGGAAGTGGTGGAGGCAGGTTCATTGGTATCATTTAAAAATAAATTGGATAGGCATATGGATGAGAAGGGAATGGAGGGTTATGGTACGAGCGCAGGCAGGTGGGACTAAGGGGAAAAAAATTTGTTCGGCATGGACTTGTAGGGCCGAGATGGCCTGTTTCCGTGCTGTAATTGTTATATGGTTATATGGTATATGGATTATGGGCAGGCAGATAAGTGATGGTCATGGCATCATGTTCGGGCACAGACACTGTGGGTTGAAGGGCACATTCATGTGCTGTACTGTTCTATGTGCTCTGTTCCATTATTGTGATCCATGCCGGGAGCTGAACTTAGCAACTGCCCTAGTCCAACAAGCCCGTACAATGTTACTCACCTGATGAGGAAGAGTTAATCTCACTGGATCCTAAACAAATGGAAAGGCACAAGTCAGCTGCTGAGAAATGTCACTGCGGAAACACTGCCATCCGCTCCGCATCAAACTGAACACAAACACATTGCGTACAGTTTTGGTCTCCAAATCTGAGGAAGGACATTATTGCCATAGAGGGAGCGCAGAGAAGGTTCACCAGACTGATTCCTGGGATGGCAGGACTGTCTTATGAAGAAAGACTGGATAGACTTGGTTTATACTCTCTAGAATTTAGGAGATTGAGGGGGGGACCTTATAGAAACTTACAAAATTCTTAAGGGGTTGGACAGGCTAGATGCAGGAAGATTGCTCCCGATGTTGGGGAAGTCCAGGACAAGGGGTCACAGCTTAAGGATAAGGGGGAAATCCTTTAAAACCGAGATGAGAAGAACTTTTTTCACACAGAGAGTGGGGAATCTCTGGAACTCTCTGCCACAGAGGGTAGTCGAGGCCAGTTCATTGGCTATATTTAAGAGGTTAGATGTGGCCCTTGTGGCTAAAGGGATCAGAGGGTATGGAGAGAAGGCAGGTACAGGGATACTGAGTTGGATGATCAGCCATGATCATATTGAGTGGCGGTGCAGGCTCGAAGGGCCGAATGGCCTACTCCTGCACCTAATTTCTAAATTTCTATCATATTCTGGGACAATTCTTCCTTGAGATTAGAGCGCAGCTGGAGATATTGGAGAGAGGGAACGCTGCACTGTAGCATAAGGAACAGAGGGAGCGCTGCACTGCTGCATAGGGAACGGAGGGAGTGCTGCACTGATGCATAGGGAACAGAGGGAGTGCTGCACTGATGCATAGGGAACTGGGAGCGCTGCACTGTAGCATAGGGAACAGAGGGAGCGCTGCACGGATGCATAGGGAACAGAGGGAGCGCTGCACTGTAGCATAGGGAACAGAGGGAGTGCTGCACTGTAGCATAGGGAACTGAGGGAGTGCTGCACTGATGCATAGGGAACTGGGAGCGCTGCACTGTAGCATAGGGAACAGAGGGAGCGCTGCACGGATGCATAGGGAACAGAGGGAGCACTGCACTGATGCATAGGGAACAGAGGGAGTGCTGCACTGTAGCATAGGGAACAGAGGGAGTGCTGCACTGATGCATAGGGAACTGAGGGAGTGCTGCACTGATGCATAGGGAACAGAGGGAACGCTGCACTGATGCATAGGGAACAGAGGGAGTGCTGCACTGATGCATAGGGAACAGAGGGAGCGCTGCACTGTAGCATAGGGAACAGAGGGAGCGCTGCACTGATGCATAGGGAACAGAGGGAGCGCTGCACTGTAGCATAGGGAACAGAGGGAGTGCTGCACTGATGCATAGGGAACGGAGGGAGTGCTGCACTGATGCATAGGGAACAGAGGGAGTGCTGCACTGATGCATAGGGAACAGAGGGAGTGCTGCACTGATGCATAGGGAACAGAGGGAATGCTGCACTGATGCATAGCGAACAGAGGGAATGCTGCACTGTAGCATAGGGAACAGAGGGAGCGCTGCACTGTAGCATAGGGAATGCATCCTTGACAAGGATTGTAATATAGTCGTTTACTTTTCAGTGTATTTAAGAATATTTGTTTTACTTTGTGCTGGGGCAGCACAGTGGTGCAGCGGGTAGAGCTGCTGTCTCACCGTGCCAGAGACACGGGTTCGATCCTGACCACGGGTGCAGTCTGTGTGTGCCGAGTTTGCATGTTCTCCCTATGACCGCATGGGTTTGCTCTGTGTGCTCCGGTTTCCTCCCACTTCCCAAAGATGTGCGGAACTGCAGGTTAACTGTCCCTCTGTAAATTCCCCCCCCTCCCTAGTAGCAATGTTACAACATTTTGAGATTTTAAAAATCAAGTCTGCAATTTATCCCATCAGATAAAGCATAACAATAAGTTTAATTTGACACCAAATTCACTTTCATATCTCAAGTATTAAAAATGTTATGGCCATTTTCATACTCGGAAATTAGCATCTTGTTTCTCTATTGATTTTCAATGGACATTACAAAAAAGCTGTGATCTTGGATAGTCAAAAGCCCATTTCTTAAGGAAAGATTAACATTTTTAAATAGCCTAAGTGTCCAAAGATTATTCACAAATAATTCACAATATAACATGATTTTTATATCTAATTTACATTAATTTATAGGCCAAATGGAAGGAATTTAGTGTTCAATTGCTGTAAATAAATGCCCATTTAAATCGGCTTTCTAGTGGGTTCATGTGGAACGCGCTGGTTTAGAACGTTGACATCGCGCTGGATTAGTGCCCTCAAATGCCGAGAAAAATACTGCGGGATATAAAAAGCCCAAAATGAACTACTCGCTATAGATAACTTGATATACAGGGTTATATATATATGCCCCATTTAATGTAAAAATAAGGTACATACCTTTAATTGTTTGCTTTATAAAACCCTGGGGCTGCGAGAGGTTGCGGAATGAGAGAGTAATTTTAAAACTATTATAACTATATTATCGAGGCCTATAAAACTAATAATACCTTTTGCGACCGGGTCTTGCAGCGATTTTTCGTTAATGATTTACTAGGCTGAACATCTGCGATTAGTACAGCCTAGTAAAAATCGCGTTTTAAACCCGCCCCCTCCAAACAGCGCCAAAATCGCGGACCTGGCTGTGGGCAGATTCCCAATGACGATTCAGGTAGGTTTTGTAACATACCTATCCCTAGTGTGTAGGGAGTAGATGAGAAATGGGATAACATACACCTAGTATGAATGGGTGATCGATGGTCAGCATGGACTTGGTGGGCCGAAGGGCCTGTTACCTTGGTGTGTGTCTAAACTAAACCAAGTGCTTGAGGTTAACAAATGCGAGCGGCTGTCGCATGCAAAACAGATCATACAATGCGGTCTTACCCTTGTCAAAAGAGCAGCAGCCTTTCACCACTCCCGAACCATTCTTCCACAAGTAGAAAACAACCCCCAGTGTGCACAGAAGCAGCAGGATAGCCGGGATCACTAGCCATATGGGAACACGGCCACCTTGGTCTGGTTAAACAAGAAGTCATTGTAATATCAGCAGACAAGAACTATCAGTCAGCACCTACTGCAGTTGTACAGGGTCTTGGTGAGACCACACCTGGAGTATTGCGTACAGTTTTGGTCTCCAAATCTGAGGAAGGACATTATTGCCATAGAGGGAGTGCAGAGACGGTTCACCAGACTGATTCCTGGGATGTCAGGACTGTCTTATGAAGAAAGACTGGATAGACTTGGTTTGTACTCTCTAGAATTTAGGAGATTGAGAGGGGATCTTATAGAAACTTACAAAATTCTTAAAGGGTTGGACAGGCTAGATGCAGGAAGATTGTTCCCGATGTTAGGGAAGTCCAGGACCAGGGGTCACAGCTTAAGGATAAGGGGGAAATCCTTTAAAACCGAGATGAGAAGAACTTTTTTCACACAGAGAGAGGTGAATCTCTGGAACTCTCTGCCACAGAGGGTAGTTGAGGCCAGTTCATTGGCTATATATAAGAGGGAGTTAGATGTGGCCCTTGTGGCTAAGGGGATCAGGGGGTATGGAGAGAAGGCAGGTACGGGATACTGAGTTGGATGATCAGCCATGATCATATTGAATGGCGGTGGAGGCTCGAAGGGCCGAATGGCCTACTCCTGCACCTAATTTCTATGTTTCTATGTTTCTATGTACCCAACCCTTACCCAGCGTCTCTTACCCAGAGGCGGCACAGTGGCGAAACTGGTAGAGTTGCTGCCCCACAGCAGCAGAGACCCAGGTTCAATCCCGCCTTCGGGACAAAGCCGAGCAAGTGATGGGTGGATACAGGTGAAACGGGGCAGTGGGGTTGGTTGGTGGATGGGTGTGGGCAAAGGCCGCAGTGGCACCACAGTGGAGCAGCGAGTCGAGCTGCTGCATCTGGGAATAACTGTGCACAGTTCCCTGAAAGTGGAATCTCATGTAGATAGGGTGGTAAAGAAAGCTTTTGGTGTGCTGGCCTTTATAAATCAGAGCATTGAGTATAGAAGTTGGGATGTAATGTTAAAATTGTACAAGGCATTGTGAGGCCAATTCTGGAGTATGGTGTACAATTTTGGTCGCCTAATTATAGGAAGGATGTCAACAAAATAGAGAGAGTACAGAGGAGATTTACTAGAATGTTGCCTGGGTTTCAGCAACTAAGTTACAGGGAAAGGTTGAACAAGTTAGGGCTTTATTCTTTGGAGCGCAGAAGGTTAAGGGGGGACTTGATAGAGGTTTTTAAAATGATGAGAGGGATAGACAGAGTTGACGTGGAAAAGCTTTTCCCACTGAGAGTAGGGAAGATTCAAACAAGGGGACATGACATGAGAATTAAGGGACTGAAGTTTAGAGGTAACATGAGGGGGAACTTCTTTACTCAGAGAGTGGTAGCTGTGTGGAATGAGCTTCCAGTGAAGGTGGTGGAGGCAGGTTCGTTTTTATCATTTAAAAATAAATTGGATAGTTATATGGATGGGAAGGGAATGGAGGGTTAAGGTCTGAGCGCAGGTATATGGGACTAGGGAAGATTATGTGTTCGGCACGGACTAGAAGGGTCGAGATGGCCTGTTTCCGTGCTGTAATTGTTACATGGTTATATGGTTATCACAGCACCAGAGACACAGGTTCGATCCTGACCTCTGGTGCTGTCTGTGTGTGGAGTGGCACATTCTCCATGTGACCGCGTGGCTTTCCTCCGGTTCTCCCGCTTTCCTCCCACATCCCAAGAAAAACGTGCTGGTTTGTAGGTCAATTACCCCTCTGTAAATTGTCCCTGGTATGCAGCGAGTGAATGAGAATATTACATAACATAGAACTACTGTGAATATGTGAATAGATGGTCAGCCTGGGTCTGTTTCCTTGCTGTATGTCTACACTAAACTAAATCCCACCCTCCTGGCCTCTCTCCCTCTCTCTGGATACACCACAAGCTTGATGGTAGGAAGCATCTGAAGATGATGTAAGGTTGGCTTGTTTGGACTGGAGCCCGTGACCAGTGGTACGCATCAGGGATCCGCGCTGAACCCATTGCCGATGTTGATCTCTATTAACGACTTGGATGAAAATGTAGACATATAATGGTGGAGTAACCCAGCGGGACAGGCAGCATCTCTGGAGAGAAGGAATGGGTGACGTTTTGGGTTGAGTCTGAAGAAGGATCTCGACCCGAAACATCACACATTCCTTCTATTGTTAAGGGTTTGGACACGTTAGATGCTGGAAGCATGCTCCCGATGTTGGGGGAGTCCAGAACCAGGGGCCATGGTTTAGGAATAAGGGGTAAGCCATTTAGAACGGAGATGAAGAAACACTTTTTTCTCACAGAGAGTGGTGAGTCTGTGGAATTCTCTGCCTCAGAAGGCGGTGGAGGCAGGTTCTCTGCATGCTTTCAAGAGAGAGCTAGATAGGGCTCTTAAAATTAGCGGAGTCAGGGGATATGAGGAGAAGGCAGGAACGGGGTACTGATTGGGGATGATCAGCCATGATCACATTGAATGGCGGTATTGGCTTGAAGGGCCGAATGGCTATTGTCTATTGTCTATTTTTTTTGTTTATTGTCTATCCAGAGATGTTGCCTGTCCTGCAGCGAGGCATTTTGTGTCTATCTTCAGTTTAAACCAGCATCTGCAGTTCCTTCCTATAAATTGGATGAGAATGTACAAGTCATGGCTAGTAAGTTTGCAGATGACACTAACGTAGTTGTATTGTAGAGAGGGAAGATGATTAGAGTCAGAGACTCATATAATGTGGAAACAGGCCCATCAGCCGAATTTCCCTATGCAGACCAACCCACCCCATCACACTAGTCCCACCTGTCTGCATTTGGCCCATATCCCTCTAAACCTGTCCTAGTCATGTGCCTGTCTAAATGTTTGTTAAACATTGTGATAGTACCTGCCTCAACTACGTCCACCAGCAGCTCGTACCATAGGTACCATGAGGTGCTACACCTTGGCAGGACAAATCAAAATAGGACGTACATGGTAAATGGTAGGGAATTGAAGAATACAGTTGAACAGAGGGATCTGGGTATACCGTGCATAGTTCCTTGAAGGTGGAATCTCATATAGATAGGGTGGTAAAGAAAGCTTTTGGTATGCTAGCCTTTATAAATCAGAGCATTGAGTATAGAAGCTGGGATGTAATGTTAAAATTGTACAAGGCATTGGTGAGACCAAATCTGGAGTATGGTGTACAATTTTGGTCGCCCAATTATAGGAAGGATGTCAACAAAATAGAGAGAGTACAGAGGAGATTTACTAGAATGTTGCCTGGGTTTCAACAACTAAGTTACAGAGATAGGTTGAATAAGTTAGGTCTTTATTCTCTGGAGCGCAGAAGGTTAAGGGGGGACCTGATAGAGGTCTTTAAAATGATGAGAGGGATAGACAGAGTTGATGTGGACAAGCTTTTCCCTTTGAGAATAGGGAAGATTCAAACAAGAGGACATGACTTCAGAATTAAGGGACAGAAGTTTAGGGGTAATATGAGGGGGAACTTCTTTACGCAGAGAGTGGTAGCAGTGTGGAATGAGCTCCCAGTGGAAGTGGTGGAGGCAGGTTCATTGGTATCATTTAAAAATAAATTGGATAGGCATATGGATGAGAAGGGAATGGAGGGTTATGGTACGAGTGCAGGCAGGTGGGACTAAGGGGAAAAAAAATGTGTTCGGCATGGACTTGTAGGGCCGAGATGGCCTGTTTCCGTGCTGTAATTGTTATATGGTTATATGGTTATATGGTTATATGCCAACCACCCCTTGTGTAAAAAAGTTGCCCCTCAGTTTCCTATTGCATTTTAAAAAAATAATCTTTTGGTTATCAAGAATTACAGTGTGATCCTAATCAGCTGGGCAGGCGGGCCGAGGAATGGCAAATGGAGTTTAATTCAGACAAGAACGCAGACTTGCATTTTGAGAAGTCAAACAAGGGCAGCACTTTCACACTGTAGGACCCTGAGGAGAGTGGTAGAGCACAGGGAACTAAGAGAACGGATATACAGTTCCCTGAAAGTGGCATCAGAGGTTGTCATATGTAGGACGGAACTGTAGGTGCTCGTTTAAACCGAAGATAGACACAAAAAGCTGGAGTAACTCAGCGAGACAGGCAGGATCTCTGGAGAGAAGGATCGGGTGACATTCATACCCTAGTATGAATATTGATTTATATAACTTCAAGTAACCCCGGCATTCCCTCTCTCTCATCCCTCCCCCACCCAAGTTGCACCAGCTTCTCGTTTTCACCCAGCAAAGAGCTAACAATGGCCTGTTTCCTTGATGATTAACCATATAACCATATAACAATTGCAGCACGGAAACAGGCCATCTCGGCCCTACAAGTCCATGCCGAACAAATTTTTGTTTCCCCTTAGTCCCACCTGCCTGCACTCATACCATAACCCTCTATTCCCTTCTCATCCATATGCCCATCCAATTTATTTTTAAATGATACCAATGAACCTGCCTCCACCACTTCCACTGGGAGCTCATTCCACACAGCCACCACTCTCTGCGTAAAGAAGTTCCCCCTCATATTACCCCTAAACTTCTGTCCCTTAATTCTGAAGTCATGTCCTCTTGTTTGAATCTTCCCTATTCTCAAAGGGAAAAGCTTGTCCACATCAACTCTGTCTATCCCTCTCATCATTTTAAAGACCTCTATCAGGTCCCCCCTTAACCTTCTGCGCTCCAGAGAATAAAGACCTAACTTATTCAACCTATCTCTGTAACTTTGTTGTTGAAACCCAGGCAACATTCTAGTAAATCTCCTCTGTACTTTCTCTATTTTGTTGACATCCTTCCTATAATTGGGCGACCAAAATTGTACACCATACTCCAGATTTGGTCTCACCAATGCCTTGTACAATTTTAACATTACATCCCAGCTTCTATACTCAATGCTCTGATTTATAAAGTATAGAAGCTGGGATGTAATGTTAAAATTGTACATGATTGTTACTTTGTTGCGTATCTTTTGTTCATTTGTTCCATATCTCTCTACATCATTGTCTAGATCTCTCGTTTCCCTTTCCAGGGACTCGTCTGAAGAAGGGTCTAGACCCAAAAGGTCACCCATTCCTTCTCTACAGAGATGCTGCCTATCTACTGCTGCCTATCTACTGAGTTACCACGGTTTTCACGGTGGTGAAGAAGGCTTTTGACTTTCATCTATAGGGGCATTTACTACAGAAGAACTGCGCATGCTGGTTTACAAAAAAAGAACTGCAGATTCTGGTTTACAAAAAAAAATGACAAAGTATTGGATAACTGAATGGGTCAGGCAGCATCTCTGGAGAACAAGGAAAGACGATGTTTTGGGTTGAGTCCCTTCTTCAGACGCTAGACGAAGTTCATGGTTGGGATCCATCCTCAGACTGAAAAGGTGCCCCTATCCAAAACGTCAATAGACAATAGGTGCAGGAGTAGGCCATTTGGCCCTTCGAGCCAGCACCGCCATTTAATGTGATCATGGCTGATCATCCCCAATCAGTACCCCGTTCCTGCCTCCTTCCCATATCCCCTGACTCCACTATTTTTAAGAGCCCTATCGAGCTCTCTCTTGAAAGCATCCAGAGAACCTGCCTCCACCGCCCTCTGAGGCAGAGAATTCCATGTCGCCTATCATAGAAACATATAAACATTGGAAAATAGGTGCAGGAGTAGGCCATTCGGCCCTTCGAGCCTGCACCGCCATTCAATATGATCATGGCTGATCATATCCATGTTCCCCGGGAGATGCTGCCTGACCCGCTGAGTTATTCCAACACTTAATGTGAAACATAGAAACATAGAAATTAGGTGCAGGAGTAGGCCATTCGGCCCTTCGAGCCTGCACCGCCATTCAATATGATCATGGCTGATCATCCAACTCAGTATCCCGTACCTGCCTTCTCTCCATACCCCCTGATCCCCTTAGCCACAAGGGCAACATCTAACTCCCTCTTAAATATAGCCAATGAACTGGCCTCAACTACCCTCTGTGGCAGAGAGTTCCCGAGATTCACCACTCTCTGCGTGAAAAAAAGTTCTTCTCATCTCGGTTTTAAAGGATTTCCCCCTTATCCTTAAGCTGTGACCCCTTGTCCTGGACTTCCCTAACATCGGGAACAATCTTCCTGCATCTAGCCTGTCCAACCCCTTAAGAATTTTGTAAGTTTCTATAAGATCCCCTCTCAATCTTCTAAATTCTAGAGAGTATAAACCAAGTCTATCCAGTCTTTCTTCATAAGACAGTCCTGACATCCCAGGAATCAGTCTGGTGAACAGACTCTCCACTCCCTCTATGGCAATAATGTCCTTCCTCAGATTTGGAGACCAAAACTGTATGCAATACTCCAGGTGTGGTCTCACCAAGACCCTGTACAACTGCAGTAGAACCCCTCTGCTCCTATACTCAAATCCTTTTGCAATGAAAGCTAACATACCATTCGCTTTCTTTACTGCCTGCTGCACCTGCATGCCTACCTTCAATGACTGGTGTACCATGACACCCAGGTCTCGCTGCATCTCCCCCTTTCCCAATTGGCCACCATTTAGATAATAGTCTGCTTTCCTGTTTTTGCCACCAAAATGGATAACCTCACATTGAAAAAAACAAAGAGCTGGGTTATATCAAAAATAGACACAACGTGCTGGACTAACTCGGGAGAAAAAGGATGTGTGACGTTGTGGGTCGGGCTTCTTCAGTGTGGAAATGGGTCCCGACCCAAAATGTGACCTATCCATGATCTCCGGAGATGCTGCCTGAGCAGCTGAGTTGCTTTAGCACTTTGCGTCTTTCATTGAGTATGGAAGTTGGGATGCATAGCTACGGTTGTACAAGTCGTTCTTCATGGTTAAGGGAACATGCGCTGATCTCCAATCACTTACCCCAGACAACGACCATTCCTTCGGGCCTGCTGCTGTGCCACACGCGGCAGATGTGCTCCCGTCTCTCTGCAGGCTCCGTCAGCAGAGTTACCCTCATCTGATAGGTGCCGTCGTGGTTGGGTAGAACGCCAGAGTTTTCGTTGGCGGGGACAGGCCGCCCATCCCTGAACCAACTCATGTTGATGGTCTGCGGGAAAAAGCCAGTGGCCAGGCAGTGGAGAACCCGTTTCTGACCATCGGGAGACCTCCTGGAGTAGACCCACACATCTGGAACAGCTGAGAGAAAAGAGCAAGAGAGACATGGAGATACAGGGAGCCATAGGCACTGGAATCTTGAGTTAATATTGGAAATTCTCATTAGACTTTAGAGATAGAAACATAGAAACATAGAAATTAGGTGCAGGAGTAGGCCATTCGGCCCTTCGAGCCTGCACCGCCATTCAATATGATCATGGCTGATCATCCAACTCAGTATCCCGTACCTGCCTTCTCTCCATACCCCCTGATCCCCTTAGCCATAAGGGCCACATCTAACTCCCTCTTAAATATAGCCAATGAACTGGCCTCAACTACCCTCTGTGGCAGAGAGTTCCAGAGATTCACCACTCTCTGCGTGAAAAAAGTTCTTCTCATCTCGGTTTTAAAGGATTTCCCCTTTATCCTTAAGCTGTGACCCCTTGTCCTGGACTTCCCCAACATCGGGAACAATCTTCCTGCATCTAGCCTGTCCAACCCCTTAAGAATTTTGTAAGTTTCTATAAGATCCCCTCTCAATCTTCTAAATTCTAGAGAGTATAAACCAAGTCTATCCAGTCTTTCTTCATAAGACAGTCCTGACATCCCAGGAATCAGTCTGGTGAACCGTCTCTGCACTCCCTCTATGGCAATAATGTCCTTCCTCAGATTTGGAGACCAAAACTGTACGCAATACTCCAGGTGTGGTCTCACCAAGACCCTGTACAACTGCAGTAGAACCTCTCTGCTCCTATACTTAGACATGGAGATACAGGGAGCCATAGGCACTGGAATCTTGAGTTAATATTGGAGAGGCTCATTAGACTTTAGAGATACAGTGCGGAAACAGGCCTTTTGGCCAACTGAGTCTGCATCAACCAGCGATCAGCACTAGCACTATGCTACACACACACTAGGGACAAGTTACGATTTTTACCGAGCCAATTAACCTGTACGTCTTTGTAGTGTGGGAGGACACTTGAGCACCTGGTGGAAACCTACGCAGTCACAGAGAGACGGTACAAACTCCGTACATTCAGCGCCCATAGTCAGGATCAAACCTGGGTCTCTGGTGCCGTAAGGCATCAACTCCACCACTGCGCCACCGGGCTGGACAAACCCAGAGGGTCAGGCAGCATCCGTGGAGGACAATGGGCAGGAACACTCTCTGAACCACAACTCCATCTGCCCATTCCCACCACCGATGCTGCCTGTCGGAGCAATTAAGTTTGTTAGTATTATCATCATGTCTATATATTTTCAGTTTTAGTTTTGAATCTGCCTGTACTTTTGTCGGTGGGATTTGATACATAGTCGGGGTGTGTTCTTTTGTTAGAGGCGTCTGGCGCAGACTCTCAGATTAGAAGTTTCAGTTTGGTGTCGGAGAATGAGGGGAACCAGTTTTCTCCCACGATCACACACACGTTACGAGACTGCAGTTGTACAGGGTCTTGGTGAGACCACACCTGGAGTATTGCGTACAGTTTTGGTCTCCAAATCTGAGGAAGGACATTATTGCCATAGAGGGAGTGCAGAGAAGGTTCACCAGACGGATTCCTGGGATGTCAGGACTGTCTTATGAAGAAAGACTGGATAGACTTGGTTTATACTCTCTAGAATTTAGAAGATTGAGAGGGGATCTTATAGAAACTTACAAAATTCTTAAGGGGATGGACAGGCTAGATGCAGGAAGATTGTTCCCGATGTTGGGGAAGTCCAGGACAAGGGGTCACAGCTTAAGGATAAGGGGGAAATCCTTTAAAACCGAGATGAGAAGAACTTTTTTCACACAGAGAGTGGTGAATCTTTGGAACTCTCTGCCACAGAGGGTAGTTGAGGCCACAGTTCATTGGATATATTTAAGAGGGAGTTAGATGTGGCCCTTGTGGCTAAGGGGATCAGGGGGTATGGAGAGAAGGCTGGTACGGGATACTGAGTTGGATGATCAGCCATGATCATATTGAATGGCGGTGCAGGCTCGAAGGGCCGAATGGCCTACTCCTGCACCTAATTTCTATGTTACTATGTTTCTATGTTTCTATGACATACCTTTATAAGAAGCTTTTATGTGATTTAGATGATGTGAATGGAACAGTGATAAAGAACAGAAAGTTATGAGTTATTTCTTTGTTTGGTATTACTTCAATAAATAGCAATTAATCAAGAAACGACGTCTGGGAGATTAATCTTTGCTGTTTTATGTGTGTCGTGAGTGCGTTAGGCTATACCTCCGATAATTAACGGCTATCGAAGTTGGACTTTGAGAATGTTGTAAAAACTGCCATTATACTGCCTGTTCCACCGAGTTCCTCTAGCACCGTTTACTGCCTTACAGCGCCACAGACCCGGGTTTGACCCCGACTACAGGCGCTGTATGTATGGAGTTTGTACGTTCTCCCCGTAACCTGCATGGGTTTCCGCCCCCAAGAGCTACAGTTTCTTCCCGCACTCCAAAGATGTACAGGTTTGCAGGTTAATTGGCTTGGTAAAATAGTAAATTGTCCTTGTGCATGGGATAGTATTAGTGTACAGGGATCGGCGGGCGGCACGGACTCAGTTGACCGAAGTGGTCCGTTTCCACGCTGTATCTCTAATAATAACTGTGGAGGATAATCATGGAGGGGGTCTCGAGTGCACAATATGTGGAGGTCAACAGCGCAACAGGTTGAGAGCTCCTGACACCCAGGTTCGATCCCGACCCCATTGCTGCCTGCATGGAGTTTGCAAATTCTCCCTGGGAGTCCATGGCTTGCCACCAGGTACTCCGGTTTAACCATATAACCATATAACAATTACAGCACGGAAACAGGCCATCTCGACCCTTCTAGTCCGTGCCGAACACATAATCTCCCCTAGTCCCATATACCTGTGTTCAGACCATAACCCTCCATTCCCTTCCCGTCCATATAACTATCCAATTTATTTTTAAATGATAAAAACGAACCTGCCTCCACCACCTTCACTGGAAGCTCATTCCACACAGCTACCACTCTCTGAGTAAAGAAGTTCCCCCTCATGTTACCCCTAAACTTCAGTCCCTTAATTCTCATATCATGTCCCCTTGTTTGAATCTTCCCTACTCTCAGTGGGAAAAGCTTTTCCACGTCAACTCTGTCTATCCCTCTCATCATTTTAAAAACCTCTATCAAGTCCCCCCTTAACCTTCTGATATGGGTTTCTTCCCATATCCTAAAATTAAGTGACCAAATAGTCTCAAGTGTTAAGATGAGTGGGGCAATCTGGAGGAACAAGATGAAAATATGGGATTGGTGTAGGATATAGGACAATACAGCATAGAAACAGGCCCTTCGGCCCGTCATGTCTGTGCTGTTCATGATGCCAATTTTAACTAATAACACCTGCCAGCACAGGGTTTGAATCCCTCCATTCCTCTGTTCCTTCTGTGCCTGTCTAAATGTCTTTTAAACATTGCCATCATGTTTATCTCCACCATTTCTCCAGGCAGCACACTCTAGGGACCAAACACTTGTCTTGCAAATCTCCTTTTTGCTGACACCCTCTATCCAGGCATCTTTCTGGTCTATCTTTCTGAGTATAGAAGTTGGGATGTAATGCCTAAAATGCGTACAAGGCATTGGTGAGGCCAATTCTGGAGTATGGTGTACCATTTTGGTCGCCTAATTATAGGAAGGATGTCACAGAGAGAGTACAGAGGAGATTTACTAGAATGTTGCCTGGGTTTCAGCAACTAAGTTACAGAGAAAGGTTGAACAAGTTAGGGCTTTATTCTTTGGAGCGCAGAAGGTTAAGGGGGGACTTGATAGAGGTTTTTAAAATGATGAAGGGATAGACAGAGTTGACGTGGAAAAGCTTTTCACACTGAGAGTAGGGAAGATTCAAACAAGGGGACATGACATGAGAATTAAGGGACTGAAGTTTAGGGGTAACATCAGGGGGAACTTCTTTACTCAGTCCCCTTGTTTGAATCTGTGGAATGAGCTTCCAGGGAAAAGCTGGTGGACGTCAGGTCTGTCTTTCCCTCTCATCATTTTAAAAACCTCTATCAAGTCCCCCCTTAACCTTCTGGGCTCCAAATGGATAAAGCCCTATGGTCTGAGCGCAGGTCTCTGGGACTTAGTTGCTGAAACCCAGGCAACACGGACTAGAAGGGTCGAGACTGGCCTATTTTGTGCTGTAATTGTTATATGGTTATATGGTTATCTCTACTGCATACTGCCCAATTGGCCTCCCACTGTGGCGCCATCTTGTGGCCGAGCCACGTTGGTCTCGAACCGTGATTCGTCGAGCTCAAGCACAAGCGTGAACTTGCGTGATCTGGGTCGACAAATCAACGCCGATCTGGGTGGTCAGGTGATGGGTTGCAACAGACGATGGCGCTAGTCTTCCCTTGGCAGTGAATGTGTTTACACACTTTGCACTTTTGTACTAATATGAGTGTTTAAATATTAAACTGAATGTTTATACAACATGTGAACCTCTTCACCACATCCTTTCTTTAACAAGCGACTAGAATAGACATAGACAGAGATACATAGAAAATAGGTGCAGGAGTAGGCCATTCGGCCCTTCACCACCATTCAATATGATCATGGCTGATCATCCAACTCAGTATCCTGTACCTGCCTTCTCTCCATACCCCCTGATCCCTTTAGCCACAAGGGCCACATCTAACTCCCTCTTAAATATAGTCAATGAACTGTGGCCTCAACTACCTTCTGTGCCAGAGAATTCCAGAGATTCACCACTCTCTGTGTGAAAAATGTTTTCCTCATCTCAGTCCTAAAAGATTTCCCCCTTATCCTTAAACTGTGACCCCTTGTTCTGGACTTCCCCAACATCGGGAACAATGGCACACAATACTCCAAATGAGACCCAATCAAACTTTTCCAACTGCTATACGACTTCCCATCTTTTATATTCATCATTCTGACTGATGAACGCTATTATTCTTGCCATAGAGGGAGTGCAGAGAAGGTTAATCAGACTGATTCCTGGGATGTCAGGACTTTCATATGAAGAAAGACTGGATAGACTCGGCTTGTACTCGCTAGAATTTAGAAGATTGAGGGGGGGGGGGATCTTATAGAAACTAACAAAATTCTTAAGGGGTTGGACAGGCTAGATGCAGGAAGATTGTTCCCGATGTTGGGGAAGTCCAGAACAAGGGGTCACAGTTTAAGGATAAGGGGGAATTCTTTTAGGACCGAGATGAGAAAAACATTTTTCACGCAGAGAGTGGTGAATCTGTGGAATTCTCTGCCACAGAAGGTAGTCGAGGCCAGTTCATTGGCTATATTTAAGAGGGAGTTAGATGTGGCCCTTGTGGCTAAGGGGATCAGGGGGTATGGAGAGAAGGCAGGTACGGAATACTGAGTTGGATGATCAGCAATGATCATATTGAATGGCGGTGCAGGCTCGAAGGGTCAAATGGCCTACTCCTGCACTTATTTTCTATGTTTCTATGTTTCTAAAAGCCCGACCAACAGACTCAAGAACAGTTTCTTTCCCTGGGCCATCAGAACTCTAAATTCCTCAAATATCCACACGACATGAGAGTGGATGGATTTAAGAGAGAGTTAGATAGAGCTCTCGGGGCTAGTGATATGGGGAGAAGGCAGGCATGGGTTATTGATAGGGGACGATCAGCCATGATCACAATGAATGGCAGTGCTGGCTCGAAGGGCGGAATGGGCTCCTCCTGCACCTATTTTCTATGTTTCTATTAATGCTGTCATCCATTCCACTATAAAACAGATCACTCAGAAAACATATATATTTTTTAAATTATTTTAAAGTATTCATTAAATTTTAAAGTGTAATATTCTCCCAGTGCAATGTTCTCTTTGATCATTAGTGTATCTATCTATTTCAAGGCTAGTTATATAACGGTATATAAAGTATATATAACCTATAACAATTTCAGCACGGAAAACAGCCATCTCGACCCTTCTAGTCCGTGCCGAACACATAATCTCCCCTAGTCCCATATACCTGCGCTCAGACCATAACCCTCCATTCCCTGTGATAATTAAAGACGTAATGTATCTCTACTATTTCAAGCAGGCAACATTATATAAGAATTGGCCTCACCAATGCCTTGTACAATTTTAACATTAATCCCAACTATAAAGTATCCTTTATTGTCATTCAAACCTTTGGTTTGAACGAAATTACGTGCCTTGCAGTCATGACAGAGAATAAAATAACAGAACACACAATGAACACAGTTTAACATCCACCACCATGAGTCTACCTCACTGTGATGGAAGGCAAAAGCCTTAAAGTCCTTGTCCATTGAATGTATTGGATGTGTTTTTGTCATGTTTGGACTTGTTTTGGTTGCACTGAGCAGGAGTAGGTCTAATTTAACTGTATTTCTAAGTACAATGACAATAAAGGCTTATTATTATTATTATTATTATTATGGGAGACTTTTAAAGTCAGGACCCTTCATCAGTCTTTGACATTTACAAATTGGAAAAAGGATTCTGATTTGCAACTCTATCTATGTCCCTCATCACTTTATATTCTTCGATCACATCTTCTCTCAACCACCAGAGCTCCAGAGAAAACAATCCAATTTTGTCCAACCTCCCCCTATAGCTATTGCCCGTCCCACTTAGGAAACCTGAACGGAAACCTCTGGAGACCCAAGGTGTCCGTGCGGTTCCAGGAGGTTCCCGGAGGTTTTCGTCAGTCTCCCTACCTGCTTCCACTACCTGCAACCTCTGGCAACCACCTGCAACCTCCGGGAACCGCACGGAAACCTTGGGTGGGGTGCAAAATCTCCAGAGGTTTCCGTTCAGGTTTCCTAAGTGGGACAGGGGCAGAATACCCCTAATCCAGCCAACATTCTGGTAAACCCCTTCTGCACTCTCTGCAAAGCCTCCACATCTTTCCTGTAATGGGGCGACGAGAACAGCACACCATGCTCTAATGCGGCGTAACCAATGTTTTACAAAGCTGCATCACGACTTCCTGACTCTTCAGCCCAATGCCCTGACTGATGAAGGCTGAACACACATTATAACTCAGTGGACTAATGTTAGGGAAGACCCCAGCGTGTGTGGGGGTGGGGAAGTGGTTCCCATACTATGGGGGAGACAGCGAGAGGGCGTGGAGTCACCCATGAAGGCAGTTTGGGGTTCGATGCAAATCCCAAAGTGTTGGAGCGACTCAACAGGTCAGGAAGCATCTGTGGAGGAAATAGATCAGCAACGTCGGGACCCTTCCTCATAAGGACCCTTCCTCGCTATAGAAGCTGGGATGTAATGTTAAAATTGTACAAGGCATTGGTGAGACCAAATCTGGAGTACGGTGTACAATTTTGGTCGCCCAATTATAGGAAGGATGTCAACAAAATAGAGAGAGTACAGAGGAGATTTACTAGAATGTTGCCTGAGTTTCAACAACTAAGTTACAGAGATAGGTTGAATAAGTTAGGTCTTTATTCTCTGGAGCGCAGAAGGTTAAGGGGGGACCTGATAGAGGTCTTTAAAATGATGAGAGGGATAGACAGAGTTGATGTGGACAAGCATTTCCCTTTGAGAATAGGGAAGATTCAAACAAGAGGACATGACTTCAGAATTAAGGGACAGAAGTTTAGGGGTAATATGAGGGGGAACTTCTTTACTCAGAGAGTGGTAGCAGTGTGGAATGAGCTTCCAGTGGAAGTGGTGGAGGCAGGTTCATTGGTATCATTTAAAAATAAATTGGATAGGCATATGGATGAGAAGGGAATGGAGGGTTATGGTATGAGTGCAGGCAGGTGGGACTAAGGGGAAAAAACATTTGTTCGGCACGGACTTGTAGGGCCGAGATGGCCTGTTTCCGTGCTGTAATTGTTATATGGTTATATGGTTATAAGGGTCTACACACCAAGTGGCAAGGGGGGTAGATAATGCAGGTGCACACAGCAAGTGTGGCCTTTGGTCAACCAGAAATAGGTGTGACTTCCCATCCTGGTGACCAAACCAAGGGTGATGGAGGAGGTAAGACAAATGCTGGAGTAACTCAGCGGGACAGGGCTGCATCTCTGGAGAGAAGGAATGGGTGACGTTTCGGGTCGAGACCCTTCTTCAGACTGATAGAGGAGGTGGCGGAACAAGAGGGGGGTAGGATTGGTGGGCGGAGGCGACAGCCTGACCTACCTTTGCGAGACAGCATGGAGTGCCCGTACTTGAGGTATTTCTGCAACCATTCCACGCAGATCGTCTGGGTGTAATGCTTCTTGTAGATGTTGTTGGCTGTGTCGCTGTTCCACTTGTCCCGCGTGCTCAAGGCCAAGGGCGAGGCGGTCACCCAGATGGACTGCTCAAAGTCGAAACTGATCAGGTCCTGGCCGTTGAAGGCGTACTGGCGCACGCCACTCACTATCCCGTTGCCCGTGACGCTGCAGCCCGACGTATACTGCAGGTAGTTCACCCCTGGACATGGAGAGAATGTCAATAGCTGTCCGAAACTCACACGTATCCTCTACATCCACCAACCCAGGGGTGGCATCTACAAGATGATTCCTGGGATGTCAGGAAGATACCAGACTGATTCCTGGGATGTCATGACTGTCTTATGAAGAAAGACTGGATAGACTTGGTTTATACTCTCTAGAGTTTAGGAGATTGAGAGGGGATCTTATAGAAACTTACAAAATTCTTAAGGGGTTGGACAGGCTAGATGCAGGAAGATTGTTTCCGATGTTGGGGAAGTCCAGGACAAGGGGTCACAGCTTAAGGATAAGGGGGAAATCCTTTAAAACCGAGATGAGGAGAACTTTTTTCACACAGAGAGTGGTGAATCTCTGGAACTCTCTGCCACAGAGGGTAGTTGAGGCCAGTTCATTGGCTATATTTAAGAGGGAGTTAGATGTGGCCCTTGTGGCCAAGGGGATCAGAGGGTATGGAGAAAAGGCAGGTACGGGATACTGAGTTGGATGATCAGCCATGATCATATTAAATGGCGGTGCAGGCTCGAAGGGCCGAATGGCCTACTCCTGCACCTAATTTCTATGTTTCTATGTTATTTATCTGGGAGTCCACATCTCTGAGGATATGACATGGTCATCACACGCCTCAGCACTGGTGAGTAAGGCAAGGCAGCGCCTTTACCACCTCAGGCAATTGAGGAAATTCAGAGTGTCTCCGAGGATGCTACAGTGCTTCTACGCAGCGGCGGTGGAAAGCATCTTGTCCGGGAACATTACCATCTGGTTTGGGAATTGCTCTGCCAAGGACAAGAAGGCTCTGCAGAGAGTAGTGCGTTCGGCCGAACGCACTATGGGAACTTCACTCACCCCCCTGCAGGAACTATACAACAGGAGGTGCAACTCCAGAGCAAACAAAATCATGAGAGACCTCTTCCACCCCTGCAACGGACTGTTCCAGCCGCTACGGTCAGGCAAACGCCTCCGTTGCCATGCAGTGAGAACGGAGAGGTTGAGAAGGAGTTTCTTCCCAGAGGCAATTCGGACTGTAAACGCCTTTCTCACCAGGGACTAACTCTACAGAACGTTTTTCCTTCTATTATTTATTATGAATAAGAATAAGTGTGTTATGATTGTGTTTATAATTTGTTTGGTTGTTTTGTTGTTTGTCTTTTGCACAAAAGTCCGCGAGCATTGCCACTTTCATTTCACTGCACATCTCGTATGTGTATGTGACAAATAAACTTGACTTGACTTGACTTGACCCACCATTACCTGCCCAATTCAGCATGGAACCCAACATCCTGTTACACTACCAACAGTTGTACAAAATGTTGGTGAGGCCACATATTATTTTAATTTATAATTATTGTCAAGTCATAGACTCATACAGCATGGAAACAGGCCCTTTGGCCCAACTTGACCACACCGACCAATATTCCCATCTGCACTAGCCCCACCTGCCTGCGTTAGGACGACAGATGGCGCAATGGGCTAAGTGTTCGGCTGGCAACCTGAAGGTTGCCGGTTCGAATCCTGCTTGGAGTGTGTACTGTCGTTGTGTCCTTGGGCAAGACACTTCCACCTACCTTTGCCTGGGACTAGAGATGGAAATTAGCTACTGATTGGCTACAATCTTGCATATTTACATGCAAATGTTAATTAATATGCACTGTCCCTATAAACAAATTATTATTATTATTATATCACTCTAAACCTGACCTATCCATCGGTCCATCTCATTGTTTCTTAAACGTTGCAATCATCCTGACATCAACAACCTCCTCTGACAGCTCATTCCATACACCCATGAATGAAAAAGTTACCCCTCAGATTCCTATTGAATCTTTCCCCCCTTTAGCTTAAACCTATGTCCTCTGGTTCTCGATTCCCCTGCTCTGAGCAAGAGACTGTTAGTATACCCGATCTATTTCTCTCGCGATTTTATACACCTCAAGAATACTGAGGTATATTAAGACGCTTTTTCTTGCATGCTATCCAATCAGCAAAAAGGCGATAGTGTACAGATAAAGGGAATAATGTTTAGTTCAATTAAAGATAGTCCGAAGGTCTCCAATGAGATAGGTGGTGACTCAGGCCTGCTATCTAGTTGGTGATAGAATGGCTCAATTCTCTCTAAACAGCCTTTGAAGAAACTGTCCCTGATTCAGGCGGTGTGCGTTTTCACACTTCCGTGCCTCTCGCCAAACGGGAAAGGGGAGAAGAGGGAATGACTGGGGTGAGACTCATCCTTCATTATGCTGGCATTCCTCGAATGACTGATTTGGAGTTTTGGTCACCCTGCTCTTGGAAGGAAGAGAAAAACTGAGGAAGAGGTCAGAGAAGGTTTACTTTCTCCCCGTGACCTGCGTGGATTTTCTACGCGATGTTCGGTTTCCTCCCACACCCCAAAGAAGTACAGGTGTATGGGTCAATTGGCGTTGCGGACTTGCTGGGCAGAAGGGCCTGTTTTCACGCTGTATCTCTAAACTACACTGAACTCCTAACATGTCTGTGCACACCATTGCCCATGGCATGAGTGGAACGTGTTTCCAGCTTCAGGTTCCTGGGGGTCAACATCTCCGATGACCTCTCTTGGACCCACAATACCTCAACTCTGGTCAAGAAGGCTCATCAGCGTCTCTTCTTCCCGAGGAGACTGAAGAAGGTCCATCTGCCTTCTCAGATTCTGGTGAACTTCCACCGCTGCACCATCGAGAGCATCCTTACCAACTGTATCACAGTATGGTATGGCAACTGCTCTGTCTCCGACCGTAAAGCACTGCAGAGGGTGGTGAAAACTGCCCAACGCATCACCGGTTCCTCACTCCCCTCAATTGAGTCTGTCCAAAGCAAGCGATGTCTGCGAAGGACGCTCAGCATCGCCAAGGACTGCTCTCAATTTTAACATTACATCCCAACTTCTATACTCAATGCTCTGATTTATAAAGGCCAGCACACCAAAAGCTTTCTTTACCACCCTATCTATATGAGATTCCACCTTGAAGGAACTATGCACGGTTATACCCAGATCCCACTGTTCAACTGTATTCTTCAATTCCCTACCATTTACCATGTACGTCCTATTTTGATTTGTCCTGCCAAGGTGTAGCACCTCACATTTATCAGTATTAAACTCCATCTGCCATCTTTCAGCCCATTTTTCCAAATGGCCTAAATCACTCTGTAGACTTTGGAAATCCTCTTCATTATCCACAACACCCCCTATCTTGGTATCATCTGCATTCTTACTAATCCAATTTACCACACCTTCATCCAGATCATTGATGTACATGACAAACAACAAAGGACCCAACACAGATCCCTGAGGCACCCCACTAGTCACCTGCCTCCAACCCGATAAACAGCCATCCACCATTACCCTCTGGCTTCTCCCATTCAGCCACTGTTGAATCCATCTTGCTATTCCTGCATTTATACCCAACAGTTGAATCTTCTTAACCAACCTTCCACGAGGAACCTTGTCTAAGGCCTTACTAAAGTCCATATAGACAACATCCACTGCTTTACCCTCGTCAATTTCTCTAGTAACCTCTTCAAAAAATTCAAGAAGATTAGTCAAACATGCTTATTGCTCATTATTCTATGTTCGCTCTTCTGGGTGAGATGCTAACTGCATTTTGTTGTCTCTGTACTGTACACTGCACAATGACAATAAAGATTGAATCTGAATCTGAATGCCGTGTGAATCAAGCACTGGGAATGCACGCACCCATCTTGCTGCGGTTAGATCGTTGCATTGCGATCTGGACATTGGCCATGTACAACTTGTGTCGATTGATCAATCTCTGGGTCTCCTTGTCCCAGTAGTCACTTCCCAGGGCTCTCTCCATCCATGGCTGGCGTGCAATGTCCTCCTCGGTTTTGCTGTCAAAGTAGGTTATCTGAACGCCATCCAACACTCCGATGTGCACAAACTCAGGAAGGTCCACACTCCCGATCATCGAGGTGTAGTAATATTGCAGTGAGTGTGTCTCTGTAAATCACAACACAACACAACCTCAGAATGAGATAACATGGTAATATAATATAATATAACATTTACAGCACGGAAACAGGCCATCTCGACCCTTCTAGTCCGTGCCGAACACATAATCTCCCCTAGTCCCATATACCTGCGCTCAGACCATAACCCTCCATTCCCTTCCCATCCATATAACTATCCAATTTATTTTTAAATGATAAAAACGAACCTGCCTCCACCACCTTCACTGGAAGCTCATTCCACACAGCTACCACTCTCTGAGTAAAGAAGTTCCCCCCTCATGTTACCCCTAAACTTCAGTCCCTTAATTCTCATGTCATGTCCCCTTGTTTGAATCTTCCCTACTCTCAGTGGGAAAAGCTTTTCCACGTCAACTCTGTCTATCCCTCTCATCATTTTAAAAACCTCTATCAAGTCCCCCCTTAACCTTCTGCGCTCCAAAGAATAAAGCCCTAACTTGTTCAACCTTTCTCTGTAACTTAGTTGCTGAAACCCAGGCAACATTCTAGTAAATCTCCTCTGTACTCTCTCTATTTTGTTGACATCCTTCCTATAATTAGGCGACCAAAACTGTACACCATACTCCAGAATTGGCCTCACCAATGCCTTGTACAATTTTAACATTACATCCCAACTTCTATACTCAATGCTCTGATTTATAAAGGCCAGCACACCAAAAGCTTTCTTTACCACCCTATCTACATGAGATTCCACTTTCAGGGAACTGTGCACAGTTATTCCCAGATCCCTCTGTTCACCTACATTCTTCAATTCCCTACCATTTACCATGTACGTCCTATTTTGATTTGTCCTGCCAAGATGTAGCACCTCACACTTATCAGCATTAAATGGTGCCCTCTTTCCACACATCTCCCCTCCTCTATCTCCTGCCCGCCATTCCCCAACTAAACAAACATGGAACATAGAATAGTACATTACAGGACCAGGCCCTTGGACTCACAATGTTTGTGCCAAACCTGATGCCAAGTTAAACTGATCTAATCTACCTGTACATGGGGCATATCCCTCTATTATTTTCACTTACAAGTGCCTACCTAAAAGCCTCTTAAATGGCACTATCATATTTGCCTCCACCACCACCACTAACAGTGCGTTCCCGGCACCTACCACTCTCTGTGTAAAAATCTTACCCAGCCTATCTTCATTAATCTTTCCCCCTCTCACCTTATAGCTATGCCCTCTAATATTGGATATTTTAACTCTGGGAAGAAGGTTCTGTGTCTATCTACCCTGTCTAAGGATCATGATTTCATCTACCTCCCTTCAACCTCCAATGTTTCGGAGAACACAATCCAAGTTTATCCAACCGAACGGGCAGAGAAAGTTCAAGAAATGAACGCCTTCATCTCAATGGAGACACAAGGAACTGCAGAGGCTGGAATCCTGAGCAAAACACAAAATGCTGGAGTAACTCAGTGGGCCAGGCAGTATCTGTGGGGGGCAGGCGACGTTTCAGGTCGGGACCCTGCTTCGACTCCATCTCCATTGGAAGAAAATTATTAAAACAGAGAGGTGAAAATGTAAATCTCCACAGGTTTTACATGGTAAATGGTAGGGAATTGAAGAATGTAGGTGAACAGAGGGATCTGGGAATAACTGTGCACAGTTCCCTGAAAGTGGAATCTCATGTAGATAGGGTGGTAAAGAAAGCTTTTGGTGTGCTGGCCTTTATAAATCAGAGCATTGAGTATAGAAGTTGGGATGTAATGTTAAATTTGTACAAGGCATTGGTGAGGCCAATTCCGGAGTATGGTGTACAATGTTGGTCGCCTAATTATAGGAAGGATGTCAACAAAATAGAGAGAGTACAGAGGAGATTTACTAGAATGTTGCCTGGGTTTCAGCAACTAAGTTACAGAGAAAGGTTGAACAAGTTAGGGTTTTATTCTTTGGAGCGCAGAAGGTTAAGGGGGGACTTGATAGAGGTTTTTAAAATTATGAGAGGGATAGACAGAGTTGACGTGGAAAAGCTTTTCCCACTGAGAGTAGGGAAGATTCAAACAAGGGGACATGACATGAGAATTAAAGGACTGAAGTTTAGGGGTAACATGAGGGGGAACTTCTTTACTCAGAGAGTGGTAGCTGTGTGGAATGAGCTTCCAGTGAAGGTGGTGGAAGCAGGTTCGTTTTTATCAATTAAAAATAAATTGGATAGTTATATGGATGGGAAGGGAATGGAGGGTTATGGTCTGAGCGCAGGTATATGGGACTAGGGGAGATTATGTGTTCGGCACGGACTAGAAGGGTCGAGATGGCCTGTTTCCGTGCTGTAATTGTTATATGGTTATATGGTTTCCGTTCAGGTTTATGCCCCTGTCCCACTTAGGAAACCTGAACAGAAACCTCTGGAGATTTTGCGCCCCACCCAAGGTTTCCGTGCGGTCCCGGAGGTTGCAGGTGGTTGCCGGAGGTTGCAGGTAGTGGAAGCAGGTAGGGAGACTGACAAAAACCTCTGGGAACCGCTCGGAAACCTTGGGTGGGGCGCAAAGTCTCCAGAGGTTTCCATTCAGGTTTCCTAAGTGGGACAGGGACTATAGTCTCCACACTACTGGAATATGTGGCTACATTAGAGAAAGCACTGAGGAGATTCATCGGGATGTTGCCTGGGATGAAGCTGTTGTGAGGAGAGTCCAGAGAGGCTGGGTTTGTTTTCCTTGGAGCAGTGGAATGTGAAGGGGGAACCCTAATGGAGGCGTACAACATTATGAGAGGCGTAGATAGGATTGAGAGTAAGAAACGTTTCCCCATAATGAAGACTCTAAATAAGGAGGCGTAGGTTTAAAATAAGGAGCAAGTACTTCATCGAGGATTCATCGAGGATGCAAAAACGGGAAAGCAGACTATTATCTAAATGGTGGCCGATTGGGAAAGGGGGAGATGCAGCGAGACCTGGGTGTCATGGTACACCAGTCATTGAAGGTAGGCATGCAGGTGCAGCAGGCAGTAAAGAAAGCGAATGGTATGTTAGCTTTCATTGCAAAAGGATTTGAGTATAGGAGCAGAGAGGTTCTACTGCAGTTGTACAGGGTCTTGGTGAGACCACACCTGGAGTATTGCGTACAGTTTTGGTCTCCAAATCTGAGGAAGGACATTATTGCCATAGTGCAGAGATGGTTCACCAGACTGATTCCTGGGATGTCAGGACTGTCTTATGAAGAAAGACTGGATAGACTTGGTTTATACTCTCTAGAATTTAGAAGATTGAGAGGGGATCTTATAGAAACTTACAAAATTCTTAAGGGGTTGGACAGGCTAGATGCAGGAAGATTGTTCCCGATGTTAGGGAAGTCCAGGACAAGGGGTCACAGCTTAAGGATAAGGGGGAAATCCTTTAAAACCGAGATGAGAAGAACTTTTTTCACACAGAGAGAGTGGTGAATCTCTGGAACTCTCTGCCACAGAGAGTAGTTGAGGCCAGTTCATTGGCTATATTTAAGAGGGAGTTAGATGTGGCCCTTGTGGCTAAGGGGATCAGGGGGTATGGAGAGAAGGCAGGTACGGGATACTGAGTTGGATGATCAGCCATGATCATATTGAATGGCGGTGCAGGCTCAAAGGGCCGAATGGCCTACTCCTGCACCTAATTTCTATGTTTCTATAAGGCGTTGGAGAGGATATATTTGGAGTTTGGCTGGTCACTTTTGGTCACCCTGCTATAGGAAGGATGTCGTTAAGTTCTAAAGACCACAGAGAAGGTTTACGAGGATGTTGCTCAGACTTGAGGGGCTGAGCTACATGGAGAGGTTGGACTTTAGAGTTAGGGTTAGGGTTAGCACAGGAGGTTGAGGGGTGATCTTAAAGAGGGGCACTAGATCATGAGGGGAATAGATGGGGTGAATGCACAGATTCTTTACCCAGAGTATAGGAATCAGGAAATCAGGAGTTCATAGGTGTCAGGTGAGAGGGGGAATAATTTTTTTAGATTAATTTAGTTTAGGTTAGAGATACAGAGTGGGAACTGACCCTTCGGCCCATCGAGTCCGTGCCGACCAGCGATCAACATACACATAGAAACATAGACATAGAAACTAGGTGCAGGAGTAGGCCATTCGGCCCTTCGAGCCTGCACCGCCATTCAATATGATCATGGCTGATCATCCAACTCAGTATCCCGTACCTGCCTTCTCTCCATACCCCCTGATCCCCCTAGCCACAAGGGCCACATCCAACTCCCTCTTAAATATAGCCAATGAACTGGCCTCAACTACCCTCTGTGGCAGAGAGTTCCAGAGATTCACCACTCTCTGTGTGAAAAAAAGTTCTTCTCATCTCGGTTTTAAAGGATTTCCCCCTTATCCTTAAGCTGTGACCCCTTGTCCTGGACTTCCCTAACATCGGGAACAATCTTCCTGCATCTAGCCTGTCCAACCCCTTAAGAATTTTGTAAGTTTCTATAAGATCCCCTCTCAATCTCCTAAATTCTAGAGAGTACACTAGCACTATCTACACACTAGGGACAATTTACAATTGGTGCCAAAGCCAATTAACACACACAAGCCTGTATGTCTTTGGGATGTGAGAGGAAACCAGAGCTCCCGAAAAACCCCACACGGTCACGGTGAAAATGTACAAACTGCATACAGACAGCACCCATAGTCAGGATTGAATCAATGTCTCTGGTGCTGTAAAGCAGCAGCTCTGCGCCACCGTGCTTGTAGGAATCTGAGGGGCAACATTTTCATGCAGAAGGTGATGGCTATATGGAACAAGCTTCCAAAAGAGGTATTTGAGGCAGGTACTATAACAACATGTAAAAGACTTTTGGACAGGTACACGGATAGGAAAGGTTCAGAGGGATATTGGCCAAACGCAGGAAGGTAGGACTAGTGAAGATGGTGCATGTTGGTCGCCTTGGGCAAGTTGGGCCAAACATCCTGTTTCCATGCAGTATGACTCCGGGTACTTGCAACATTTTCTAATTTATTGTTCAGATTGCAGGCTGAGGGCTGATCTTATGGAGTGCATAAAATCACGAGGGGAATAGACATAATGCACGTAGAGTTTTTTTACTGAGGGTAGGGGAATCAAAAAGAGGATATATGTTCAAGGTGAGAAGGGGTATTTTTAATACGGACTTGAGGGCTATCTTTTTCACTCAGAGGGTGGTAGTATATAGAACCAGCTGCCGGAGGAGGTAATCGAGGCAGGCATGGTAACTGCATTTAAAAGATACTTGGTCAGGTACTTGGGGAGGAACATTTTAAAGGGATGTGGGACAAACATGGCAAGTTGGGATGTGATGTTAAAATTGTACAAGGCATTGGTGAGGCCAATTCTGGAGTATGGTGTACAATTTTGGTCGCCTAATTATAGGAAGGATGTCAACAAAATAGAGAGAGTACAGAGGAGATTTACTAGAATGTTGCCTGGGTTTCAGCAACTAAGTTACAGAGATAGGTTGAATAAGTTAGGGCTTTATTCTTTGGAGCGCAGAAGGTTAAGGGGGGACTTGATAGAGGTTTTTAAAATGATGAGAGGGATAGACAGAGTTGACGTGGAAAAGCTTTTCCCACTGAGAGTAGGGAAGATTCAAACAAGGGGACATGACATGAGAATTAAGGGACTAAAGTTTAGAGGTAATATGAGGGGGAACTTCTTTACTCAGAGAGTGGTAGCTGTGTGGAATGAGCTTCCAGTGAAGGTGGTGGAGGCAGGTTCGTTTTTATCATTTAAAAATAAATTGGATAGTTATATGGATGGGAAGGGAATGGAGGGTTATGGTCTGAGCGCAGGTATATGGGACTAGGGGAGATTATGTGTTCGGCACGGACTAGAAGGGTCGAGATGGCCTGTTTCCGTGCTGTAATTGTTATATGGTTATATGGTTATTATAAGTGGGACTAACTTAGATGGGGCAGCTTCTGGGAATGAAGGAGTTACGCCGAAGGGTCCGTTTCCTTGCTGTATGACTCTAGTAAAGATGGGAACACAATAAACAGCATAGGGAGGTTTCACGGTAGTCGGGTCACGACCCATGACCCGTACTGTTGCTAGGCTACGCCAAGTGGATTACACACGATGAACTGCAGGTAGGCACTGACCATTGTTTCCTGCGTAGTGGGCCCGTTAAAAGCCGCTGAAATTGTCATTTTTTTGGGTTGTAAATAATTATGGAAATCGGGATAAGCGTGAGAGACATTTAGCCTACTTCAGAATTCCAAACGTGAGGAGAAATGATGGTAGACAGAAGCGAGAGCTGAAGGGATAACAACAGCCAGAGTGCTTGGCGAACATTGACCGTTTGCTCACTGCATTTCATCAACTAAGGCCCATTATTTGTGTTTTTTCTTGATTCCTTTGGCATCTAAAAAGTTTCAGAAGCGATAAATCTTGCTGTAAATTTTTTAAATCGGCCCATGGTTCTCAAGTGGGTTTTTACTTACAAAATGAAAACGCATCTGAAGAAAAATTTGCAGCCAGATTGATCACTTTTAGATAAGTCTGAGACTTTTTAGATACCAAAGGAATCAAGAAAAAACCCCAAAAATGCCTTACTGCTGATGAAATGCAGTGAGCAAACGTGATAATTCCCAATATTTTCAATTCTGATATCTGCACGGCCAATGTTCGCCAAGCACTTTAGCTGTTGTTGTCCCTTCAGTTCTCGCTTCTCTTTACCTTCATTTCGCTTCACGTTTGGAATTCTAAAGTTGGGTACATGTCTCTCACACTTACCCCGACTTGAACAATTTTTTTCAGCGCAAAAATTCAACATTTAGGCGGTTTTTAACAGGTAGGAAAATTTGCGTTTCTTGCATTAATAACATGTACCAGAAGTTACGGATGTCCTCCAGATGGATTGAGCGGCTCCGTGCGTCACGCCCTATGACCCAGTGACCTTACGTGCATCCCCACTATAGACAGGGTGGGCCATAGGGCCTGCTCTTGTACTCTATAAATCTATGATTATATCTTTCCCAAATTCAGGTTGACCTATTTATTACCTGCCACGCATTTACATCGGTGAGACCAAGCGGAGGCTGGGCGATCGCTTCGCCGCTATAACCAAGCTGACCTCCCGGTGGCTCAGCACTTCAACTCCCCCTCCCATTCCGCATCCGACATCTCTGTCCTGGGTCCCCTCCATGGCCACAGCGAGCAACACCGGAAATTGGAGGAACAGCACCTCATATTAGAAACATAGAAAATAGGTGCAGGAGTAGGCCATTCGGCCCTTCGAGCCTGCACCGCCATTCACTGTGATCATGGCTGATCATCCAACTCAGTATCCCGTACCTGCCTTCTCTCCATACCCCCTGATCCCAACTCAGTATCCTGTACCTGCCTTCTCTACATACCCCCTGATCCCTTTAGCCACAAGGGCCACATCTAACTCCCTCTTAAATATAGTCAATGAACTGGCCTCAACTACCTTCCGCTTATCTTCCGCTTGGGGAGTCTGCATCCTGGGGGCATGAACATTGAATTCTCCCAATTTTGTTAGCCCTTGCTGTCTCCTCCCCTTCCTCAGCCCTCTCACCCCTCAGCCCTCGGGCTCCTCCTCCTCCT
Source organism: Leucoraja erinaceus (assembly GCF_028641065.1). NCBI lineage: Eukaryota > Metazoa > Chordata > Chondrichthyes > Rajiformes > Rajidae > Leucoraja > Leucoraja erinaceus. The sequence goes on along the minus strand of NW_026575814.1, from coordinate 41,399 downwards.
CCTTTTTCCATTCTCCTTCCCGCCCCCCACCCCCCATCCCCCAGCAGAGCTATAAGATCTTTGGTCTGAAGAAGGGTTTCAGCCCGAAACGTTGCCTATTTCCTTCGCTCCATAGATGCTGCTGCACCCGCTGAGTTTCTCCAGCATTTTTGTGTACCTTTGACCTGGCTCTCCACTTTTTCATACAAGGGTCTCGACCCGAAATGGGGCCTGTTGCTGTTCTCCAGGGTTGCTGGGTTGAGAAGGCTAGGGAAATGAACTCCACTTACCAGAACATGCCCAGGGAAGGCATAGACACACTGCACCGAGTAGCAGCAACATTCCCCCAAACCAAATGCCCCGGGCAGGGCAAGGGGGCAAGGGGGCAAAGAGTTCAGATAAGAATAACGAACAAATGTTTATCCACTAACATTATGGCGTAGATTACATTCAGGGATGTAATTTCAACTCAATGCGGAAGTAGAGAAAGTGAATCATTGGGCACTCGGATACAAGCGGCCAATGACAGATTTTCACAGTAACTGCTCACCAGTTACCGGGCAGCCCAGACTCAAACAGTTTAAAAACAAGAAACCGAACCTTCAACAACAGGGTTAGAGGTTCGACACAAAATGCTGGAGTAACTCAGCGGGACAGTCCAAGAAGGGTCTCGACCCGAAACGTCACCCGTTCCTTCTCTCCAGAGATGCTGCCTGTCCCGCTGAGTTATTCCAGCATTCTGTGTCTATCTTTGTTTCAATACAGCATCTGCAGTTCCTTCCGTTGCTGGACATTAGGGGGCACAGGCTTTCCAGTTCACTAGGATGAGAGAGTTATTAGCTGTAAGGAGAGGCGCGGCAAACCTGGGAACTTGTAGAAACAAGGAACTGGAGACGCTGGTTAATACACAAAGCGCTGGAGAATGATACAGAGATCCTTGTCACAATTTATCCCGATCTGCTTTTTCTGCAGTTGTACTTTGACTGACTTTGGTGCCTTCCCACACAGTGGGGAACTTTGATTCTGCTGTGTGGGGATGTTTTGTGTCGACTCTGTGATGTGTTGTGTCCTGTTGATTTTTAGTGTATGGCTGTGTGGAAATTCATTTCACTGTGCCATTAGGCACACGTGACAATTAAAACTATCTTGTATCTTGTATAGGGCTCTGGTGAGACCACATCTGGAGTATTGTGTACAGTTTTGGTTTCGTAATTTTTTTTTTTTTTTTTTTTTTTTTTTTTATTTTATTAGAAGTTAATACAGCACAAAACAGTACAGTGGAACCTAATTTTAGGTGCCAACTATGTAATACCGTAATCCATTCTATGTACAACCTCTAGTTTTATGTTATGAGAAGGAAGTAAGCAGGACAAGAAAAAGAAAACAATAGAAAGAGGAAAAAGTGGAAAAATAGACGGTAGAGAGTAGAAAAACGTGAAGTGTGTATATAAAAAATAAAAAAGGAAGAGAGAAAGTGGAAAGTAGAAATAGAAGAGAAGGCCCCTTAAAATAGAATTTTTCAAATCTGTATTCGGAGATGTAGATCTATCCGCGTCATGAACTGAAATCTGCAATCCTTACGGTACCACTGCATCACATGATTCCAAAAAGTCGATGAAAGGAGACCAACTCCTTAAGAATTGGTCATATTTATCTATTAGTCGGAGTCTCATTTCTTCAAGGCGTGCTATGTCCATCATATTCCTAATCCACATTAGGATTCGTAAAAGGCAGGTTTCGTAATTTGAGGAAGGATATCCTTGTGATTGAGGTAGGTTCACGAGATTGATCCCTGGGATGGCGGGACTGTCATATCAGAAAAGATTGAAAAGACTAGACTTGTATTCACTGGTGTTTAAATGGATGTGGGGATCTTATAGAAACATAAAAGGACTGGACAAGCTAGATGCAGGAGACTTGTTCCCAATGTTGGGCGAGTCCAGAACCAGGGGCCACGCAGTCTTAGAATAACGGGGAGGTCATTTAAGACTGGGGTGAGAAAAAACCTTTTCACCCAGAGAGTTGTGAATTTGTGGAATTCCCTGCCACAGAGGGCAGTGGAGGCCAAGTCACTGGATGGATTAAAGAGAGGGTTAGATAGAGCTCTAGGTGCTAGTGGAGTCAAGGGATATGGGGAGAAGGCAGGCGCGGGTTATTGATAGGGGACGATCAGCCATGATCACAATGAACGACGGTGCTGACTCGAAGGGCCGAATGGCCTCCTCCTACATCTATTTTCTATGTTTCATAAAATTTCACAAATTAGGTGCAGGAGTAGGCCATTCGGCCCTTCGAGCCTGCACCGCCATTCAATATGATCATGGCTGATCATCCAACTCAGTATCCCGTACCTGCCTTCTCTCCATACCCTCTGATCCCCTTGGCCACAAGGGCCACATCTAACTCCCTCTTAAATATAGCCAATGAACTGGCCTCAACTACCCTCTGTGGCAGAGAGTTCCAGAGATTCACCACTCTCTGTGTGAAAAAAGTTCTACTCATCTCAGTTTTAAAGGATTTCCCCCTTATCCTTAAGCTGTGACCCCTTGTTCTGGACTTCCCCAACATCGGGAACAATCTTCCTGCATCTAGCCTGTCCAACCCCTTAAGAATTTTGTAAGTTTCTATAAGATCCCCTCTCAACCTCCTAAATTCTAGAGAGTATAAACCAAGTCTATCCAGTCTTTCTTCATAAGACAGTCCTGACATCCCAGGAATCAGTCTGGTGAACCTTCTCTGCACTCCCTCTATGGCAATAATGTCCTTCCTCAGATTTGGAGACTCTAGATTTCTAACTCTCAGTTCTTTCAAATCGGGGCTGAAGACTTTTCTGTTGACGCTGATTTTAATTGCTTTTAATTTTAATTAAATTAAATAATTATTCATTTCTAACACAGCACTGTAAAATGTATTCTTGTATCTATACTTGTCTTATTCTATTTTAGCATGTTTTTATTTTCTATTCTTTTTAGTGACTGTTTTTAATTGCCTTTTAATGCTTTGTGTAACGCACTTTGAATTGCCTTGTTGATTAAATGTGCTATATAGATACATTTGCTTGCTTGTTTACTTGCTTGGGGTCGAGACCCTTCTTCAATGGAAGGGAGGTTGGTTTGTGCGATGGGCTGCGCTGCATACACATTTTGAAGGCCACAGCTTTACGGTGAGCAGGGAAATTTTTAAAGGAGTTTACAAGCCATATTTATTTTTTGCAGAGAGGGTGGTGAGGTCATGGAACACGCTGCATGGGAAGATGATGGAGACAGATATGATAGCTACGTTTAAGAGGCATTTACATAGTCACATGAACAAGCAAGTGATGCAGGGATATAGACCATGGGCCGACATTTGTGCACTTTACAGTGCACATGGTGCGCTGACAACAACCTGGCCCTTAACTCCAAGAAGACCAAGGAGCTCATTGTAGACTTCAGGAAGTCCAGAGGCGGCACGCACACCCCCATCCACATTAACGGGACGGAGGTGGAACGTGTTTCTAGCTTCAGGTTCCTGGGAGTCAACATCTCCGATGACCTCTCTTGGACCCACAATACCTCTACTCTGATCAAGAAGGCTCACCAGCGTCTCTTCTTCCTGAGGAGACTGAAGAAGGTCCATCTGTCTCCTCAGATCCTGGTGAACTTCTACCGCTGCACCATCGAGAGCATCCTTACCAACTGCATCACAGTATGGTATGGCAACTGCTCTGTCTCCGACCGGAAGGCATTGCAGAGGGTGGTGAAAATTGCCCAACGCATCACCGGTTCCACACTCCCCTCCATTGAGTCTGTCCAAAGCAAGCGTTGTCTGCGGAGGGCGCTCAGCATCGCCAAGGACTGCTCTCACCCCAACCATGGACTGTATACCCTCCTACCATCCGGGAGGTGCTACAGGTCTCTCCGTTGCCGAACCAGCAGGTCGAGGAACAGCTTCTTTCCGGCGGCTGTCACTCTACTCAACAACGTACCTCGGTGGCTGCCAATCACCACCACCCCCCCCCCGGGACACTTATTATTTTTTATTCAAATCGTTTGCTATGTCGCTCTTCAAGGGAGATGCTAAATGCATTTCGTTGTCTCTGTACTGTACACTGACAATGACAATTAAAATTGAATCTGAATCTGAATCTGAATCTGAATTTAAACCTAGTTTAGAAGTACAGCGTGAAAACAGGCCTTTCGACCCATAGAGTTCACGCTGACCCCATCGATCACCTTGCTCACTAGTTCTATATTACCCCACTTTCGTATCCACACTGGGGGCAATTTACAGAGGCTAAACAACCTACAAACCCGCACATCTTTCGGGGTGTTGGTGGAAACCGGAGCACCGAGTGGAAATCCCACCTGGGGGCAGGCAGGGAAAGCTTTCAATCTCCACACTGACAGAACCCGAGGTGATGATCAAACAGTGATTTCCTGCACCGTGAGGCAGTAGCTCTACCAGTGGCTCTGCCCAAATTGGCACGATGGCCAGCAGAGACACAGTGGGCCAAAAGGCCTGGTGCTGTGCTGTACTGTTGCAACATCCACTGTGTGAGGAGTTTGTGAAGAGTCCATTTATGCCTATCAAATATCGTGGACTTTACTTTTCTTGGTAAGTTTGTCATGCAGCAATTTGTCGATGTGTTTTGAAAGTCCACTTGCACTTTGCCCCCACTAACCCAACCCTGGTTGTTACCGCATCAATAAACTCCCATCGCTTTAGTTAAACAGTGGCAGGTGATCAGGAGTAGTGTGTCGGGCACCGCACTCCCTTACCTTGTCCAATGAAGGCACGCAGAACACAGTTGTGTCATTCTGCAATATTAAGCTTAGTTTAGTTTGGTTTACCCCTACACGGCACTTACCCTTGCAGAGGCGTAGGGTAGGTAAGGGGGAAGCTGCAGGGAGATTGGCGACATGTGGTGGGGGGGGGGGGGGGGGGGGGTTCGTGTAGAGAAAGTGAGGTTGAGTGATGATTGGATATATGTAAATGGTGTGTTTAGAGAGCATTGTAATACAAAGAGTACTCTCGGGTTATTGACTAGAAGTTGCAATGTTTACTTCTAACTAAGCCGCAGAGCTAAGGTTTCGTAATATGTTCCTCTATTTTATTTATTCTTACCGCTTTTTGCGTTAGCGTGCGATCCTCTCAACTGAAAGACCTATATCATGAACCAAATCTGAGAGTAATGGACCAAAGTCTGGAGATGGTGTACAATTTTGGTCGCCCCAATTATAGGAAGGATGTCACAACATATAGGAGAGTACAGCAGGATTAAAGGACTAGATGTTTGCTGGGTTTCCACAACTCAAGTTCAGTAAAAGTTTGACTAAGTTGGTCTTTATTCTGGATGAAAAGGGAATGGAGGGTTATTATGGTATGAGTGCAGGCAGGTGGAGACCTTAAACGTGGAAAGAATCAGATTTTCCCTGTTGGACAAACAGGAATTATTCGTTGGAACATGGTCTCCTTTTATTGATTACTTAAAGGGTCAGAATAGTTCAGCACAGGAACCTGACTAGCACTCGGGCTAAAGATTGGATGAAATGCTACACTCTGAAATGTACGAACATATCTCGAACGATGTTTTTTATTTTAATAAATTTTTCCATTCTTCTTTAACTATCTCTTTCCCCCTTTTTTCTTTTTTTTTTGTTTTTTTTTGTTTTTGTTTTTCTTTCCTTTCTTTTCTTCCTCTATTTCATCTATCTCTTTAGTTCTATCTAGTTTAAAAAAAATGAAGAAAAAGGCAAAAAGTATTGGAGACAATGTAATAATAACCGACAATATTATCAATTTAAAAATGTAAGACAGTAATGATGTAATAGATTATGTACCTATCTCCAATAAAAAACATTTTCAAAAAAATAAAATTAAAAAAAATAAATAAAAAAAATAAATTGGATAGGCATATGGATGAGAAGGGAATGGAGGGTTATGGTATGAGTGCAGGCAGGTGGGACTAAGGGGGGAAAAATTGTTCGGCACGGACTTGTAGGGCCGAGATGGCCTGTTTCCGTGCTGTAATTGTTATATGGTTATATGAATTGCGTGAGAGTTGGCAGCCCTGGGACCTCTGCCTCACTTGATGTTTCTCTCTCTCTCTCTCTCTCTGCAGATCCAGACACCTCCCCTTCCTCTGGCCGAAGCACCTCCTCCACAACCTCCCAGCGGCTCCCTGGACCATGGCTGCCGCCTACAAGGCTGGAGGGGGTCCCCGCTTCACCGTGCGCCCGTTCCGGGCCGGAGACACACCGGAGGCCCGCAGGATCTTCTCGGAGGGTTTGCTGGATCTCCCTTGGCCGGCATTCCGCCGGGCCCTGCAGTCGCCCGCCGCGCCCTGTCTGCTCCTGGCTACCGGGGCCGCCGTCTACGGAGCCGGCTGGCCGCTGGCTTGGGCCGCTCTGCCCGTCGCCGCGCTGCTAGCCCTCCTCTACCTGGCCTGCCGCCTGATATACGCCGGGTACGTGAAGCAGCAGCTGGAGGGGGACATGGCGGACATTGAGGGGATTTACATGGGGAGGCCGGGGTCGGGGTTCTGGGTGGTGGAGGAGGAGGGGGGAGACGGTGGGCTGCGAGGGGTGGTGGCAGCACAGAAGGCCGAGGGGCAGCCGGGCTGCTGCCAGCTCCTCCGCCTCTCGGTGGACCGGCGATGCCGGGGTCTGGGACTGGGCTGCAGACTGACCCGCCGGGTGCTGGAGTTCGCCCGGGACAGCGGCTACCGGGAGTGTGTCCTGTACACCTCCACCGTCCAGCAGCCCGCCATCCGGCTCTATCTAGCCCAGGGCTTTCAGGTGACCAGGGATGACGAGCCCATGCCCGGACTGGCCCTGCTATCCTGGGTCACCAACATCTATGTGTGCGAGCTGAGGCTGGACTTCGTAATTCCTACGAAGGGGCCCCAGTGACAGGGAGAGGGAGGCGTCAATAAACCAAACGTCCCGACTGGGAACACAATCTCATTTCGTTGGGGAGGGGAGTCATGTCAATAAAGAAAACGTCCTGACTAGATATAGTCTTTGAGCTGATTGGTGAGGGGAGAGGAGAGGAGAGGAGGGGAGGTGAGTGGAGGGATGAGTGCGGGGAGGTACGTCGTTGGAGCAGGGATAGGGAGGAGAGAGGAGGGGTGGGGAGGAATGAAGGGAGGGGAGAAGGAGAAGAGGAGGGTAGAGGAAGTAGAAGAGTGGTGAATCTCTGGAACTCTCTGCCACAGAGGGTAGTTGAGGCCACAGTTCATTGGCTATATTTAAGAGGGAGTTAGATGTGGCCCTTGTGGCCAAGGGGATCAGAGGGTATGGAGAGAAGGCAGGTACGGGATACTGAGTTGGATGATCAGCCATGATCATATTGAATGGCGGTGCAGGCTCGAAGGGCCGAATGGCCTACTCCTGATAGAGGTCTTTAAAAATGATGAGAGGGATAGACAGAGTTGATGTGGACAAGCTTTTCCCTTTGAGAATAGGGAAGATTCAAACAAGAGGACATGACTTCAGAATTAAGGGACAGAAAGTTTAGGGGTAATATGAGGGGGAACTTCTTCTTACGCAGAGAGTGGTGGCGGTGTGGAATGAGCTCCCAGTGGAAGTGGTGGAGGCAGGTTCATTGGTATCATTTAAAAATAAATTGGATAGGCATATGGATGAGAAGGGAATGGAGGGTTATGGTACGAGTGCAGGCAGGTGGGACTAAGGGGAAAAAAATTTGTTCGGCATGGACTTGTAGGGCCGAGATGGCCCTGTTTCCGTGCTGTAATTGTTTATATGGTTATATGGTTATATAGTCTTTGAACTGATTGGTGAGGGGAGAGGAGAGGAGGGGAGGTGAGTGCGGGGAGGTACGTTGTTGGAGCAGGGATAGGGAGGAGAGAGGAGGGGTGGGGAGGAATGAAGGGAGGGGAGAAGGAGAAGAGGAGGGTAGAGGAAGTTAGAAACATAGAAATTAGGTGCAGGAGTAGGCCATTCGGCCCTTCGAGCCTGCACCATTCGCCATTCAATATGATCATGGCTGATCATCCAACTCAGTATCCCGTACCTGCCTTCTCTCCATACCCTCTGATCCCCCTGGCCACAAGGGCCACATCTAACTCCCTCTTAAATATAGCCAATGAACTGTGGCCTCGACTACCGTCTGTGGCAGAGAGTTCCAGAGATTCACCACTCTCTGTGTGAAAAAAGTTCTTCTCATCTCGGTTCTAAAGGATTTCCCCCTTATCCTTAAGCTGTGTATCAAGTTGGGGGGGGGGGGGGGGTGAGGGATGGGGATGGGAGTGGATAGGCGGAGATGGTGGGGAGGAGAATTGAGAGGAGGGATGAGGGGAGTCATAGGGGGGCGAGAGGAGGAGAAGGGGTGGGGAGGAGGGGGGGAGATGTGGGGAGGGGGAGATGCGATGGGGATGGGGGGTGTGGAGGGGAAGTAATGGGCATTGGAGCTGGAGTAGATCAAGATTAGGTATTGTCCCATACACACATCAAGCTGCACAGGGACCCCTAAACTGATTACATGGATCAAGGGTCAGCAGTGGAGAAACTCAAGAACTTTAAGCTGGTGTGTATATTTGAAGATCTGTCCTGGGCCCAGCACCTTGATGTAATCACACAGAAAGCCTCTAAACACCTCAACTTCTTGGGATGAAGGGTCCCAACCCATAACGTCATCTATCAATGTCCACCAGAGATGATACCTTAACCCACTGAGTTACTAGAGCAATTGTGTTTCTCGTCAGATTCCTGTGTCTGCAGTTCCTTAAACATAGAAACATAGAAACATAGAAATTAGGTGCAGGAGTAGGCCATTCGGCCCTTCGAGCCTGCACCGCCATTCAATATGATCATGGCTGATCATCCAACTCAGTGTCCCGTACCTGCCTTCTCTCCATACCCCCTGATCCCCTTAGCCACAAGGGCCACATCTAACTCCCTCTTAAATATAGCCAATGAACTGGCCTCAACTACCCTCTGTGGCAGAGAGTTCCAGAGATTCACCACTCTCTGCGTGAAAAAAGTTCTTCTCATCTCGGTTTTAAAGGATTTCCCCTTTATCCTTAAGCTGTGACCCCTTGTCCTGGACTTCCCTAACATCGGGAACAATCTACCTGCATCTAGCCTGTCCAACTCCTTAAGAATTTTGTAAGTTTCTATAAGATCCCCTCTCAATCTTCTAAATTCTAGAGGCCCCTGTCCCACTTGGGAAATCTGAACGGAAACATCTGGAGACTTTGCGCCCCACCCAAGGTTTCCGTGCGGTTCCCGGAGGTTGCAGGTGGTTGCCGGAGGTTGCAGGCAGTGGAAGCAGGTAGGGAGACTGACAAAAACCTCCGGGAACCGCATGGAAACCTTGGGTGGGGCACAAAGTCTCCAGAGGTTTCCGTTCAGGTTTCCTAAGTGGGACAGAGGCATCGCGGTCTCGAACGCCTCTACTGCCCTGGAAGATTGAGGAGATTCAGGATGTGACGAATACTCGCTATCATTTCTACTACATGGAGCATATTGACTGGTTGCATCATGGCCTGGTTCAGATACTCGATGCCAAGGAGTGAAGGAGATTAATGAGAGAGGTTGACACTGCCTGGTGTATCACAGCTACTGACCTCCCCGCCATTGAAGGGTTCTATAGAAGGTGCTGTCTCAAAAAGGCAGCCAATATCAGGTTCTGGCTCTTGAACACAACGCTAATCTCGACCTGGAAATTCTATCAACTGTCTGCACAAAGAAAGTTAGGAGACTTTTTTCCATTTATTTTGCTTTTATATTTATTCAAATTTCATTCTTTATAGACTATGTGTTTTGTGTTTGCAGGCCGAAAGGCTGCTGTAAGTAAGAATTTCATTAGCTGGGATGTAATGTTAAAATTGTACAAGGCATTGGTGAGACCAAATCTGGAGTATGGTGTACAATTTTGGTCGCCCAATTATAGGAAGGATGTCAACAAAATAGAGAGAGTACAGAGGAGATTTACTAGAATGTTGCCTGGGTTTCAAAAACTAAGTTACAGAGATAGGTTGAATAAGTTAGGTCTTTATTCTCTGGAGCGCAGAAGGTTAAGGGGGGACCTGATAGAGGTCTTTAAAATGATGAGAGGGATAGACAGAGTTGATGTGAACAAGCTTTTCCCTTTGAGAATAGGGAAGATTCAAACAAGAGGACACGACTTCAGAATTAAGGGACAGAAGTTTAGGGGTAATATGAGGGGGAACTTCTTTACGCAGAGAGTGGTGGCGGTGTGGAATGAGCTCCCAGTGGAAGTGGTGGAGGCAGGTTCATTGGTATCATTTAAAAATAAATTGGATAGGCATATGGATGAGAAGGTAATGGAGGGTTATGGTATGAGTGCAGGCAGGTGGGACTAAGGGGGAAAAAAAAATTTGTTCGGCATGGACTTGTAGGGCCGAGATGGCCTGTTTCCGTGCTGTAATTGTTATATGGTTATATGGTTATATTTATTCAAATTTCATTCTTTATAGACTATGTGTTTTGTGTTTGCAGGCCGAACGGCTGTTGTAAGTAAGAATTTCACTGTTCCATTGTTAGTGCGTGTGGTAATTATACACTCTGGACTTCTTGGCATTCAAAGCCCCCTGTCCCACTGTACGAGGTAATTCAAGAGTTCTCCCGAGTTTTCCCTGATTCCAACTCGGAGAATTACGGTAATGGCCGTCCGTGGGTAATCGGGGCTCTCGTGGACATTTTTCACAAAGTTGAAAAATCTTCACGAGTGTCCCGGGTACCTGCCGTTAGCGTTACGAGCCGCTAAGAGGCGTCCCGAGCTCCAACGTACTCGGTAAGTACATTCTGCGTACCCACCACGAGTCCGATTTAGTTTTAAACTCGGGAGAACTCTTGAATTACCTCGTACAGTGGGCAGGGGCTAACAATCCTGTCCGTGTTACACCAGGACAAGACAATACATAGAAACATAGAAAATAGGCCATTCGGCCCTTCGAGCCTGCACCGCCATTCGATATGATCATGGCTGATCATCCAACTCGGTATCCCATCCCTGCCTTCTCTCCATACCCCCTGATCCCTTTAGCCACAAGGGCCACATCTAACTCCCTCTTAAATATAGCCAACTATTTAACACAACTACCTTCTGTGGCAGAGAACTCCACAGATTTCACCACTCTCTGTCTAAAAATTGGTGAGACCATGCTTCAGTGTTCAAATGTCTCATCTACCGACAACAGAACCTAACAGGAGCGTTAACACAATAACTCGCAGATAATATATAACAATAATTAAAAATTCAACATTAATACTGCTAAAGTTTAAGAAGGTACTGCAGATGCTGGAAAATCTAAGGTAGACAAAAATGCTACAGAGAACAACTCTGTTTCTCCAGTATTTATTTATTTTTTTTTTATTTTATTTTTATTAGCAGTACAGTAAATCACATTAATACATCGCATATATCTTATTACATTATGTTGTACCACTTCATTTTTTGAGCTTTAAAAGAGAAAGAAATAAAAGAAGTAAGAAAAGTAAGCAAGAATCGTGAAGGTGCAGGAAGGTGTTGGGAGAAAAGAACCCCTCAGGGAAGGAATTAGAGAAGGAAGCAAAGAAAATAATTAAGACCCTAGAAAGAAAAGAAAAAAAAGGAAAAAAGGAAAATCAGTCGCTCTATTGTAACACAAAACTCCGCAAAAAAGGATATACCAACCATGTTTTTATTAAAAATGTATTTTATACCCCCCATTACCAGGTCCTGGTAGCCTTTATATTTTAACTTATTATTGCACCTTAGCTTGTAATAGTTCCATAAATGCAGACCACGTCTTTTGGAAGTGATCTGCTTTACCTGCTAGGAGGAGTCTCATCTCTTCCAAGTGTAATGTTTCGAACATGTTTGAAATCCACATTTTTGTTGTTGGTATTGGAGCATTTTTCCAAAATTTAAGTATAAGCTTTTTTTCCGATTATTAGCCCATAATTAAGTAAGTTCTTTTGAAACATATTTAATTCAGGGTTACCTTCCGATATTCCAAAAATGATCCATTCTACTCTGGGTAGAAGTTTTGTTTTAAATAATTTTGTAAAGATTTCAAATATTTCGTTCCAGAATTTTTGAATTTTTATACAGAAAACAAAAGAGTGCGCTATGTTTGCTTCTTGTACCTGACATTTATCACAGTGTCTCCAGTATTTTTGTCTACCATATTAACAATGCTATGTATTTGGAGTACTGCTGTGGGAGGGACTCTCATAGAGCTACGAAGGTGTAGAATGGATTCAGCAGGATGTTGCCAGAACTGGGGTGCTTATCAGGAGAGGTTGGATTGGTTAGGACTATTTCTGTGAAAGAGATCTGAGGGCCTGGATGAGGGGGATCGTCACAGCATTTCCCCCAGGGTGAGGGAATCTAAAACTAGAGGGCATTGCTACATCAAATTGAGATTATTGTCATTTGACCAGGAACGATGCAATTCCAGAACAGGAGAAATCTTGCTCGCAGCAGCACGAGAGGCACATAGTCAGACGATACACAATAAATTCTGCACACTATTCAATGTGTAGGAGCAACTGCAGATGGTGATTTCAATTGAAGATAGACACAAAATGCTGGAGTAACTCAGTAGGACAGGCAACATCTCTGGATAGAAGGAATGGGTGACATTTCGAGTCGAGACCCTTCAGACCTTAATTCAATAATTTTGCATAAAGTGATCTGACTGTAATAATGTTTGTTGCTGCTGTGGAGCATATATTAAAAACACACAAACATATCTATATCTCTACCTATCACTATATATCTATGTAGTGATAACGGCGTTTCGTTTGAAACATAGAAACATAGAAATTAGGTGCAGGAGTAAGCCATTCGGCCCTTCGAGTCTGCACCGCCATTCAATATGATCATGGCTGATCATCCAACTCAGTATCCCGTACCTGCCTTCTCTCCATACCCCCTGATACCCTTAGCCACAAGGGCCACATCTAACTCCCTCTTAAATATAGCCAATGAACTGGCCTCAACTACCCTCTGTGGCAGAGAGTTCCAGAGATTCACCACTCTCTGTGTGAAAAAAGTTCTTCTCATCTCGGTTTTAAAGGATTTCCCCTTTATCCTTAAGCTGTGACCCCTTGTCCTGGACTTCCCTAACATCGGGAACAATTTTCCTGCATCTAGCCTGTCCAAACCCTTAAGAATTTTGTAAGTTTCTATAAGATCCCCTCTCAATCTCCTAAATTCTAGAGAGTATAAACCAAGTCTATCCAGTCTTTCTTCATAAGACAGTCCTGACATCCCAGGAATCAGTCTGGTGAACCGTCTCTGCACTCCCTCTATTGCAATAATGTCCTTCCTCAGATTTGGAGACCAAAACTGTACGCAATACTCCAGGTATGGTCTCACCAAGACCCTGTACAACTGCAGTAGAACCTCTCTGCTCCTATACTCAAATCCTTTTGCAATGAAAGCGAACATACCATTCGCTTTCTTTACTGCCCGCTGCACCTGCATGCCTACCTTCAATGACTGGTGTACCATGACACCCAGGTCTCGCTGCATCTCCCCCTTTCCCAATCGGCCACCATTTAGATAATAGTCTGATTGAGCCTTATTGAGGTTGAAATGACGGAATAAATATTGTATTGTATACATTTATACCTACATGCATATGTGTGTGTGTGTGTGTGTTTTTATGTATTTGTGGCTTGCGCAGTGTTCACCACCTTTTACAGTCTTCTACATTCCTGGTTGATCGATTTGCCGAACCAGGCCACGGCGCAACCAGTCAATATAGTCTATACCCTGTTCTATATTTCATTCTATACTCTGACTCATCGTCTGCGATTGGTCCAACAACGGTGGTTTAGTTTAAATAGAGACACAGTGCGGAAACGGGCCCTTCGTTACACCGGGTCCGCGCTGACTAACGATCCCCACATAATACCCCACGGTACACCGGGTCCGCTGGGATGTAATGTTAAAATTGTACAAGGCATTGGTGAGACCAAATCTGGAGTATGGTGTACAATTTTGGTCGCCCAATTATAGGAAGGATGTCAACAAAATAGAGAGAGTACAGAGGAGATTTACTAGAATGTTGCCTGGGTTTTAACAACTAAGTTACAGAGAAAGGTTGAACGTTAGGTCTTTATTCTCTGGAGCGCAGAAGGTTAAGGGGGGACTTGATAGAGGACTTTAAAATGATGAGAGGGATAGACAGAGTTGATGTGGACAAGCTTTTCCCTTTGAGAATAGGGAAGATTCAAACAAGAGGACATGACTTCAGAATTAAGGGACAGAAGTTTAGGGGTAATATGAGGGGGGGACTTCTTTACTCAGAGAGTGGTAGTGGTGTGGAATGAGCTTCCAGTGGAAGTGGTGGAGGCAGGTTCATTGGTATCATTTAAAAATAAATTGGATAGGCATATGGATGAGAAGGGAATGGAGGGTTATGGTATGAGTGCAGGCAGGTGGGACTAAGGGGGAAAAAATTTGTTCGGCACGGACTTGTAGGGCCGAGATGGCCTGTTTCCGTGCTGTAATTGTTAGATGGTTATATGGTTAATAACCTCCAACACACACGAGGGACAATTTTTACATTTCCCAAGTGTGGAAGGAAACGGAAGATCTTGGAGAAAACCCACATGGACATGAGGAGAAGGTACAAACTCCATACAGACAGCACCCGTCGGGATCGAACTTGGGCCTCTGGCGCTGCAAGGCAGCAACTATACCGCTGTGCAGGTGGTGCCGTCGGCGAACCTGAAGATGGTGTTTGAACTGCATCGTGATTATTGAGTGAGCAGGGCTGGCGGCTGATCACGTCGCTTTGAGCTTTTCCGGTGCAGGTGTATTTTGAGGGGGAAGTGCTGGTGACAATTCATTCCGTTTGTGGTCTGTTGCTAAGGACGAGGATTCAGTTGCAGAAGGTATGCGCAGAGATCCACTTCCGTGAGCTTAGTAACTGGCCTGGAGGGTGATGATGTTGAACGTCCTGATAACCATATATAACCATATAACAATTACAGCACGGAAACTTGCCATCGCGGCCCTTCTAGTCCATGCCGAACACTTACTCTCACCTAGTCCCATCTACCTGCACTCAGACCATACCCTCCATTCCTTTCCCGTCCATATACATAGGGCTTTATTCTTTGGACTAGGGCTTTATTCTTTGGAGCGCAGAAGGTTAAGGGGGGACTTGATAGAGGTTTTTAAAATGATGAGAGGGATAGACAGAGTTGACGCTTTTCCCACTGAGAGTAGGGAAGATTCAAACAAGGGGGCATGACATGAGAATTAAGGGACTGAAGTTTAGGGGTAACATGAGGGGTAACTTCTTTACTCAGAGAGTGGTAGCTGTGTGGAATGAGCTTCCAGTGAAGGTGGTGGAGGCAGGTTCGTTTTTATCATTTAAAAATAAATTGGATAGTTATATGGATGGGAAGGGAATGGAGGGTTATGGTCTGAGCGCAGGTATATGGGACTAGGGGAGATTATGTGTTCGGCAGGGACTAGAAGGGTCGAGATGGCCTGTTTCCGTGCTGTAATTGTTATATGGTTATATACCTATCCAATTTATTTTAAAATAATAAAATCGAACCTGCCTCCATCACTTCCACTGGAAGCTCATTCCACACAGCTACCACTCTGAGTAAAGAAGTTCCTCCTCATGTTGCCCCTAAACTTTTGTCCCTTAATTCTCAAATCATGTCCTCTTGTTTGAATCTTCCCTACTCTCAATGGAAAAAACGTATCCACGTCAACTCTGTCTATCCCTCTCATCGTTTTAAAGACCTCTATCAAGTCCCCCCTTGACCTTCTGCGCTCCAAAGAATAAAGACCTAACTTATTCGACCTTTCTCTGAAACTTAGGTGCTGAAACCCAGGCAACATTCTAGTAAATCTCCTCTGTACTCACTCTATTTTGTTAACATCTTTCCTATAATTTGGCGACCAGAACTGTAGTCTATGATCTGTAGTCTATGAACACCAGCCTGACCTATAGGGTTCCATGTGTTGGAAGGAACTGCAGATGCTGGCTTAAACCGAAAACGGACACAAAATGCTGGAGTAACTCAGCGGGACAGGCAGCATCTCTGGGGAGAAGGGATGGGTGACGTTTCGGGTCAAGAACCTTCTTCAGACTCATTTTGTTTTTGTCATCAAAGTGGTCCAGTGCAGAGTGGAGAGCTGGTGAGATTGAATCCTCCGTTGATCTGTTGTGGTAGTAGGCAGATTATAGTGGGTTCTGGTTCTTGCTGCGGTGGGAGTTGAATTGCACCACAACCAACCTGTAAAAGCACTTAATCACCACGGACGTTAGTGCCATCGGTCATTAGTCAATGAGGTTTTGATGAGGATTAGTTTAGGGATAGAGCGTGGAAACAGGCACTTTGGATAGGCTGGGTGAGTGGGCAAATGTTTGGCAGATGCAGTATAATGTGGATAAATGTGAGGTTATCCATTTTGGTGGCAAAAACGGGAAAGCAGACTATTATCTAAATGGTGGCCGATTGGGAAAGGGGGAGATGCAGCGAGACCTGGGTGTCATGGTACACCAGTCATTGAAGGTAGGCATGCAGGTGCAGCAGGCAGTAAAGAAAGCGAATGGTATGTTGGCTTTCATAGCAAGAGGATTTGAGTATAGGAGCAGGGAGGTTCTACTGCAGTTGTATAGGGTCTTGGTGAGACCACACCTGGAGTATTGCGTGCAGTTTTGGTCTCCAAATCTGAGGAAGGACATTATTGCCATAGAGGGAGTGCAGGGAAGGTTCACCGCCACCACTCTCTGCGTAAAGAAGTTCCCCCTCATATTACCTCTAAACGTCTGTCCCTTAATTCTGAAGTCATGTCCTCTTGTTTGAATCTTCCCTATTCTCAAAGGGAAAAGCTTTGTCCACATCAACTCTGTCTATCCCTCTCATCATTTTAAAGACCTCTATCAAGTCCCCCCTTAACCT
The DNA here is from genome assembly GCF_028641065.1 of Leucoraja erinaceus. Taxonomy (NCBI): domain Eukaryota; kingdom Metazoa; phylum Chordata; class Chondrichthyes; order Rajiformes; family Rajidae; genus Leucoraja; species Leucoraja erinaceus. The sequence continues at coordinate 24,525 of NW_026575814.1, read as the reverse complement.
TCTGCGCTCCAGAGAATAAAGACCTAACTTATTCAACCTATCTCTGTAACTTAGTTGTTGAAACCCAGGCAACATTCTAGTAAATCTCCTCTGTACTCTCTCTATTTTGTTGACATCCTTCCTATAATTGGGCGACCAAAAATTGTACACCATATCTGGGTCTGAGACTGGGTATCTGGGTCTGAGACTGTAATACCATCCGGGGGCTATGGGCGGCTGAGAAGGCACATTAGTGTTCTCCCCCATCAAAGCGTGTGTAGAATGGATAGAGCTCGTTAGGGAGTGATGCTTTGCTGTTGCTTGAGCTGCCTCCTGGTTTTGCCTTGTAGGAAGTGATGACGTGCAAGCCCAGCCACAGCTTCTGAACATCCGAAGGTCCCCTTTGGACATTATTGGCCTTATCAAGGTCATATCTAAGCTTCTTAGTTAGACTGCATCACCCTCCTCGCACTCAATGTCCGAGCCTGAGTCCGGAAGGTTCCTATTCTCAGTGTTTAAGAGGGAACAGCAGATCTATATTGGTGAGACCAAGCGGAGGTTGGGCGATCGTTTCGCCGAACACCTCCGCTCGGTCCGCAATAACCAAGCTGACCTCCTGGTGGCTCAGCACTTCAACTCCCCCTCCCACTCCGTCTCCGACCTCTCTGTCCTGGGTCTCCTCCATGGCCACAGCGAGCAGCACCGGAAATTGGAGGAACAGCACCTCATATTCCGTTTGGGGAGTCTGCATCCCGGGGGCATGAACATCGAATTCTCCCAATTTTGTTAGTCCTTGCTGTCTCCTCCCCCTCCTCAGCCCCCCTGCTGTCTCCTCCCATCCCCCAGCCTTCTGGCTCCTCCTCCTTTTCCCTTTCTTGTCCCCGCCCACCCCCGCCCCCCGATCAGTCTGAAGAAGGGTTTCGGCCCGAAATGTTGCCTATTTCCTTCGCTCCATAGATGCTGCTGCACCCGCTGAGTTTCTCCAGCTTTTTTTGTGTAACCTTAGGTTCCTATTCTCAGCTGCCTCTCTCACCCCTTCCATGTGACCATGTGAAGTGGGCGCGCAGGCCATGTCACCTGGTCCGTACACTGTCACCATCTCACCCCCAGGATCAGTGACGGCGGCAAGTACGGGTGCCCCTGACTGTGACAAGCGGCCTGGTGAATGGCCAGTTTCCTGCACACTCCCACCGCCCTCTGTAACCGGATTGGCGACGATGAAGTCGTTGGAAATCTCCGGGACTGGCAGTGAACGGACCTGTCCAACCGGAGGACACAAAGCGAAAAGACCCTGCCCTTCTCCGCACCCATGGTACCCGCTCTTGCACCGCCACCCAGAGAGTCCCCGTCCTCCACTACCTGGGGAATCACATCACTGTGGCCAATGTTCATAGAAACATAGAAACATATAAATTAGGTGCAGGAGTAGGCCATTCGGCCCTTCGAGCCTGCACCGCCATTCAATATGATCATGGCTGATCATCCAACTCAGTATCCCGTACCTGCCTTCTCTCCATACCCTCTGATCCCCTTAGCCACAAGGGCCACATCTAACTCCCTCTTAAATATAGCCAATGAACTGGCCTCGACTACCCCCTGTGGCAGAGAGTTCCAGAGATTCACAACTCTCTGTGTGAAAAAAGTTCTTCTCATCTCGGTTTTAAAGGATTGCCCCTTTATCCTTAAGCTGTGACCCCTTGTCCTGGACTTCCCTAACATCGGGAACAATCTTCCTGCATCTAGCCTGTCCAACCCCTTAAGAATTTTGTAAGTTTCTATAAGATCCCCTCTCAATCTTCTAAATTCTAGAGAGTATAAACCAAGTCTATCCAGTCTTTCTTCATAAGACAGTCCTGACCTCCCAGGAATCAGTCTGGTGAACCGTCTCTGCACTCCCTCTATGGCAATAATGTCCTTCCTCAGATTTGGAGACCAAAACTGTACGCAATACTCCAGGTGTGGTCTCACCAAGACCCTGTACAACTGCAGTAGAACCTCTCTGCTCCTATCTCGACCCCTCTAGTCCGTGCCGAACACATACTCTCCCCTAGTCCCATATACCTGCGCTCAGACCATAACCCTCCATTCCCTTCCCATCCATATAACTATCCAATTTATTTTTAAATGATAAAAACGAACCTGCCTCCACCACCTTCACTGGAAGCTCATTCCACACAGCCACCACTCTCTGAGTAAAGAAGTTCCCCCTCATGTTACCCCTAAACTTCAGTCCCTTAATTCTCATGTCATGTCCCCTTGTTTGAATCTTCCCTACTCTCAGTGGGAAAAGCTTTTCCACGTCAACTCTGTCTATCCCTCTCATCATTTTAAAAACCTCTATCAAGTCCCCCCTTAACCTTCTGCGCTCCAAAGAATAAAGCCCTAACTTGTTCAACCTTTCTCTGTAACTCAGGCAACATTCTAGTAAATCTCCTCTGTACTCTCTCTATTTTGTTGACATCCTTCCTATAATTAGGCGACCAAAATTGTACACCATATTCCAGAATTGGCCTCGCCAATGCCTTGTACAATTTTAACATTACATCCCAACTTCTATACTCAAGCCCTCTCAAGCTTCCCGGTTGCAGCGCCACTGGTAGGGCAGAGAGGAGGGAGGGCCGTGGGAAGGGAGGCGAGGAAGAAGGGACGTGGGAAGGGGCGGCGAGGATGGAGGGCCGCTGGAGGGGCGGCGAGGATGGAGGGACGCGGGACAAGCAGGAAGGAGAGCCGCCGGAGGGGCAGTGATGGGCAGCAATGAGCGCCGTGGGAGGGCGTGAGAGAAAGAGAGAGAGAAAGACAGTGAGAGAGGCAGAGAAAGACAGTGAGAGGCCGACAGACAGAGGGAAAGACAGAGAGATAGACTAAGGGAGAGGCAGAGACAGTGGAGATAGACAGAAGGGGAGCATGTCACCGAAAGCGAAAGAGAGCGACACAGTGAAATGGAGGAGACAGAAGGAGAGAGAGATAGATAGGTTTAGAGAGAGAGACGGGAGAAATGAAGAGAAGCAGTAAATATCCGACAGAATGCTGAAGCTTTTGCCCGTCGGGGCCAGTGCTGGCCAGGGCAGTGTCCGCAGCACATCTTAGAGATATAGTGTGGAAACGGGCCCCTCAACCACCTAGCGGTATGATCATTGATTTCTCTAACTTCAAGTAACCCTTGCGTTTCCTCTCTCCGTCCCTCCCCCATCCTTGTTCTCCAACTAGTTTCACTGTCCTCCTGATTAAACTTTATCGATTTTGCCTGTTTGTCAACTTCCCCTCAGCGTCAGTGAACCACTCTATATTTTCCTTGTTCAACTTCCGCTTTGAACTGTTTTCACACCTGAAACTTCCACATCTCCATGTCTCCCTCTCCCCTGACTCTCAGTGTGAAGAGGGGTATCGTCCCGGAAACTCACCCATTCCTTCTCTCCAGAGATGCTACCTGTTCCTCTGAGTTACTCCGGCAATTAATTGTACCTCCATTCCCCTTCTCTTCCCTGATGTAGCTAGTCATACACCATAGAAACGGGCACTTTGGCCCATTGTGTCCACGCTGACCATTAGGCACCAATCTACTCTGATCCCATACTGAATCCGATGGTTCTAAGAATGTAGCTGTCCATTCAAAAGAATGAGTATAGAAGTTGGGATGTAATGTTAAAATTGTACAAGGCATTGGTGAGGCCAATTCTGGAGTATGGTGTACAATTTTGGTCGCCTAATTATAGGAAGGATGTCAACAAAATAGAGAGAGTACAGAGGAGATTTACTAGAATGTTGCCTGGGTTTCAGCAACTAAGTTACAGAGAAAGGTTGAACAAGTTAGGGCTTTATTCTTTGGAGCGCAGAAGGTTAAGGGGGGACTTGATAGAGGTTTTTAAAATGATGAGAGGGATAGACAGAGTTGACGTGGAAAAGCTTTTCCCACTGAGAGTAGGGAAGATTCAAACAAGGGGACATGACTTGAGAATTAAGGGACTGAAGTTTAGGGGTAACATGAGGGGGAACTTCTTTACTCAGAGAGTGGTAGCTGTGTGGAATGAGCTTCCAGTGGATGTGGTGGAGGCAGGTTCGTTTTTATCATTTAAAAATAAATTGGATAGTTATATGGATGGGAAGGGAATGGAGGGTTATGGTCTGAGCGCAGGTATATGGGACTAGGGGAGATTATGTGTTCGGCACGGACTAGAAGGGTCGAGATGGCCTGTTTTCGTGCTGTAATTGTTATATGGTTAAATGGTTTATATGAATCCGATGGTTCTACGAATGTAACTGTCCCTTCACAAGAATGATTCTAGGCCTGAGTGGGTTAGCATATGATGGGCGTTTGACAGCACTGGGCCTCTACTCGCTGGAGTTTAGGTTGAACGGGCACTTCATTGAAAATTCCACTCAATCTCGATCTGCTCCAAATGCCTTGACCTCCACTCTCCAGTCCACCCTCCACTCCCCTCCCTTTCCCGCACTCTCCACCCTGCCACTCCTCACACCACCCCACCACTCCCCTTCCCGCATTCCCCAGCCCCCAACATTAGCTCCATCGCTCCCCACACCAGTGAGAGCTCATAGACTATATCTCGTTGGAAAGATTCCTTTATCGTTCATGTCAACACCCACCGTGTTCAGTGGTGATTCCCAGCATCCAGAGGATACAACCTCATCTCGCACAGGTAGATGTTGGTGACTAAGGAGAGTCCATGCCCCTTCTATTCCCTGATGTAGCTAGTCATACACCATAGAAACGGGCACTTTGGCCCATTGTGTCCACGCTGACCATTAGGCACCAATCTACTCTGATCCCATACTGAATCAGGGCTTTATTCTTTGGAGCGCAGAAGGTTAAGGGGGGGACTTGATAGAGGTTTTTAAAATGATCAGAGGGATAGACAGAGTTGACGTGGAAAAGCTTTTCCCACTGAGAGTAGGGAAGATTCAAACAAGGGGACATGACATGAGAATTAAGGGACTGAAGTTTAGGGGTAACATGAGGGGGAACTTCTTTACTCAGAGAGTGGTAGCTGTGTGGAATGAGCTTCCAGTGAAGGTGGTGGAGGCAGGTTCGTTTTTATCATTTAAAAATAAATTGGATAGTTATATTGCCCGGTTGTCCGGGCAATGGCACCTTGTCCCTGGTCACCCAAAAGCCCTGGGCCTGGTAGAGCCCGATGGCTCGATGCTGGACAGTGGTGGTTTCCAAGACGCACTCTCGGTTGCCGCTCTCCCGAGCGAACTCCAATACGTGGCGGCTCAGACCAAGGCCCCAGCATCGCCGGTCGACAGCGAGACGGAGGAGCTGGCAGCAGCCCAGTTGTCCCTCGGCACCGCCACCACCCCCCGCATCCCCACCGCCTCCTCCCAGCTCCTCCACCACCCAGACCCCCCCCCCCCCCCATGTACGTCCCCTCACTGTCCGCCATGTCCGCCTCCAGCATTTCCCTCAAGTAGTTGGTATAGGCCATGCTGCAGGCCAGGTAACATATAATATAACCATATAACAATTACAGCACGGAAACAGGCCATCTCGACCCTTCTAGTCCGTGCCGAACACATAATCTCCCCTAGTCCCATATACCTGCGCTCAGACCATAACCCTCCATTCCCTTCCCATCCATATAACTATCCAATTTATTTTTAAATGATAAAAACGAACCTGCCTCCACCACCTTCACTGGAAGCTCATTCCACACAGCCACCACTCTCTGAGTAAAGAAGTTCCCCCTCATGTTACCCCTAAACTTCAGTCCCTTAATTCTCATGTCATGTCCCCTTGTTTGAATCTTCCCTACTCTCAGTGGGAAAAGCTTTTCCACGTCAACTCTGTCTATCCCTCTCATCATTTTAAAGACCTCTATCAAGTCCCCCCTTAACCTTCTGCGCTCCAAAGAATAAAGCCCTAACTTGTTCAACCTTTCTCTGTAACTTAGTTGCTGAAACCCAGGCAACATTCTAGTAAATCTCCTCTGTACTCTCTCTATTTTGTTGACCAAAATTGTACACTATACTCCAGAATTGGCCTCACCAATGCCTTGTACAATTTTAACATTACATCCCAACTTCTATACTCAATGCTCTGATTTATAAAGGCCAGCACACCAAAAGCTTTCTTTACCACCCTATCTACATGAGATTCAACTTTCGGGAACAATCTTCCTGCATCTAGCCTGTCCAACCCCTTAAGAATTTTGTAAGTTTCTATAAGATCCCCTCTCAATCTCCTAAATTCTAGAGAGTATAAACCAAGTCTATCCAGTCTTTCTTCATAAGACAGTCCTGACATCCCAGGAATCAGTCTGGTGAAGCTAACATACCATTTGCTTTCTTTACTGCCTGCTGCACCTGCATGCCTACCTTCAATGACTGGTGTACCATGACACCCAGGTCTCGCTGCATCTCCCCCTTTCCCAATCGGCCACCATTTAGATAATAGTCTGCTTTCCTGTTTTTGCCACCAAAATGGATAACCTCACATTTATCCACATTATACTGTATCTGCCAAACATTTGCCCACTCACCCAGCCTATCCAAGTCACCTTGCAGTCTCCTAGCATCCTCCTCACAGCTAACACTGCCCCCCCCCCAGCTTAGTGTCATCCGCAAACTTGGAGATATTGCCTTCAATTCCCTCATCCAGAAAAGACTAGGCTTGTATTCACTGGAGTTTAGAAGGATGAGGGGATCTTATAGAAACATATAAAATTATAAAAGGACTGGACAAGCTAGATGCAGGAATAATGGTCCCAATGTTGGGCGAGTCCAGAACCAGGGGCCACAGCCTTAGAATAAAGGGGAGGCCATTTAAGGCTGAGGTGAGAAAAAACGTTGTCACCCAGGGAGTGACAAATTTGTGGAATTCCCTGCCACAGCGGGCAGTGCAGGCCAAATCACTGGATGGAGCTCTAGGGGCTAGTGGAATCAAGGGATATGGGGAGAAGGCAGGCACGGGTTATTGATTGGGGATGATCAGCCATGATCACAATGAATGGTGGTGCTGGCTCGAACGGCCGAATGGCCTCCTCCTGCACCTATTTCCTATGTTTCTATGTTTCTGCACATTCTCCCTGTGACCATGTTGATTTCCTCAGGGTGCTCCGGTTTCCTCCCATATTAAGACATAGGTTTGTAGATTAATAGATTTCAGTAAAGTGTCTCTGATGTGGATGATAAAACTTGTGTATGGGAGATCGCTTGGCGACACGGACTCAGTGACCCAAAGGGCCTGATTCCATGATGTGTCTCTAAAGTAAACTACACTAAACTCTCCTGTTGGTTCACGAGTCAACAGTGTTTTGTTGTCATATTCCCCAGACAGACCAATGAAATTCTTATTTGCAACAGCAGAACATGTCCCCATGTTGATCCAGAAAAAAACAACTCATATACATTGTACAAGTTGTCCCTTCACTGCTAAATCAGTCAAAGTGCAAGATACAAGATACAAGATACATTTAATTGTCATTTGGACCCCTTGAGGTCCAAACGAAATGCCGTTTCTGCAGCCATACATTTACAAACACATAGACCCAAAGGCACAACAAAATTTACATAAACATCCATCACATCGCTGTGATGGAAGGCCAAAAAAACTTATCTCTCCACTGCACTCTCCCCCCCCCCCCCCCCCCCATGTCAGAGTCAAAGTCAAAGCCCCCGGCTGGCGATGGCGATTGTCCCGCAGCCATTAAAGCCACGCCGGGTGGTGCGAGGTCGCACACCGGGTCTTGGTGTTAGAGCCCCCGGCGTGCGCTCGCAGAGTCCCGCGGCCATTTCAAGCCGCGCGGGGCAGTGATGTTAGGCCCCGCTCCAGGAGCTCTTCAACCCCGCAACTCGGGCGGGGGAAGTCGCCGTTGCGAGAGCCCTGAAAAGCGGTCTCCCTCCAGGGACCCGCGGGCTCCCGGTGCCGCCGTCCACAGACCTGCCGTTGAAGCTTCCGACTCTCTGGTCGGGCCGCAGCAGCAGCAGCAGCAGCTGCAGTTTACGTTTTTGCCGTGTACATGGCTATGTAACTCCTGTTTACACAAATGTTTTGAAATTATTCATGTCCAGTGTTAAAAACACGTCGGACCATATAAATAAATCCTACCACCAAATCCTACCAACATTAAATCCAACTGACATCTCTATTGTTAACTTGGAACATGACCACCAGGTGGCGCCAGGAATGGCTGCCTCGCCAACAGTCTGTCTGTCACTTACTTCTTTGTTGTTTCAATAGTATGTTTTAGTGTTCTTTAGTTTGTTTTATGTGGGGGTTGGGGGGTTGGGAGAAACTTTTTTAAATATCATAAGCCCCTGCCCCACTTAGGAAACCTGAGGTTCCCGGAAGTTTTTGTCAGTCTCCCGAATGGCCGAAAGTGTTTTCCATTTCTTTTACGTTCCGGCGATTATTTCAAAAAATTCAAAACCGACCGCGACTAAAAATCGGTTGCCGTTTTAAAAATCGGTCATTTTTTAGTCGAAGCCTGTTGCGATGCTAGTTGAGGTGGTTGCCGGAGGTTGCAGGTAGTTGCCGGAGGTTGCAGGTGGTTGCCGGAGGTTGCAGGTGGTTGCCGGAGGTTGCAGGTAGTTGCCGGAGGTTGCAGGTGGTTGCCGGCGGTTGCAGGTGGTTGTCGGCGGTTGCAGGTGGTTGTCGGAGGTTGCAGGTGGTTGCCGTAGGTTGCAGGTGGTTGCCGGCGGTTGCAGGTAGTTGCCGGAGGTTGCAGGTGGTTGCCGGAGGTTGCAGGTAGTTGCCGGAGGTTGCAGGTGGTTGCCGGAGGTTGCAGGTGGTTGCCGGAGGTTGCAGGTGGTTGCCGGAGGTTGCAGGTGGTTGCCGGAGGTTGCAGGTAGTTGCCGGAGGTTGCAGGTAGTTGCCGGAGGTTGCAGGTGGTTGCCGGAGGTTGCAGGTGGTTGCCGGAGGTTGCAGGTGGTTGCCGGAGGTTGCAGGTGGTTGCCGGAGGTTCCAGGTAGTTGCCGGAGGTTGCAGGTGGTTGCCGGAGGTTGCAGGTGGTTGCCGGAGGTTGCAGGTAGTTGCCGGAGGTTGCAGGTGGTTGCCGGAGGTTGCAGGTGGTTGCCAGAGGTTGCAGGTAGTTGCCGGAGGTTGCAGGTGGTTGCCGGAGGTTGCAGGTGGTTGCCGGAGGTTGCAGCCTCCGGCAACCTCCGGCAACCACCTTCAACTAGCATCGCAACCGGCTTCGACTAAAAAATTACCAATTTTTAAAACGGCAACCTATTTTTAGTCGTGGCCGAATTTGAATTTTTTGAAATAACCTGGGATGCGTGGAGTGGACGGAGCAAGCCCCTATTCCATCTCCCTGTTCCAAAAATCAATTTACTATATGGTCCCTAGCTGAGGGACGTATCAGATATTAAACTGATAAGAACAGATACTACACTTGATCTTAGCCAAAAGGCCGAGAAGCGATCTCATCATCATCACTTTTTTGCATGCTTTCATTAATTGTTCTTTATCTCCACATCATTGTCAATATCTCTAGTTTCCTTATCCCTAAAACTAGCCTGAAGCATCTCCCGCTGAGTTACTCCAGCTTTTTGGGTTTATCTTTGGTTTTAACCAGCATCTGCAGTTCCTTCATACCCATTTAAAGTAAACTAAACCAAACCCTATGTTATGATCTATGATCCGATCATTTCTCACCATTTTACTGATGTCCTCCTTTTTAATATCGATGCACCACCTCCCCATTCGTCCCATCTCTTCTTCCTATAGGTCCAACAACCTTACGAATACGGACATAAGTTCCGTACTGGTATTGAGATCATACCCATTTACTGTATTGCTTTTAATTTGCTCACTTAATTAAGCATTTAGTTCAGAGTCAAGAGTCACGAGTGCTTACTTATCATGTGTAGAGAAATGGAACAAAGATATTCTTACTTAGAACAAGTTAGGGCTTTATTCTTTGGAGCGCAGAAGGTTAAGGGGGGACTTGATAGAGGTTTTTAAAATGATGAGAGGGATAGACAGAGTTGACGTGGAAAAGCTTTTCCCACTGAGAGTAGGGAAGATTCAAACAAGGGGACATGACATGAGAATTAAGGGACTGAAGTTTAGGGGTAACATGAGGGGGAACTTCTTTACTCAGAGAGTGGTAGCTGTGTGGAATGAGCTTCCAGTGAAGGTGGTGGAGGCAGGTTCGTTTTTTTATCATTTAAAAATAAATTGGATAGTTATATGGATGGGAAGGGAATGGAGGGTTATGGTCTGAGCGCAGGTATATGGGACTAGGGGAGATTATGTGTTCGGCACGGACTAAAAAAGGGTCGTGATGGCCTGTTTCCATGCTGTAATTGTTATATGGTTATATTATATTATACTTAATTAAGCATTTAGTTCAGAGTCAAAAGTCACAAGTGCTTACTTATCATATGTAGAGAAATGGAACAAAGATATTCTTACTTGCAGTAGCAGAACAGGTCTGTGAACATGGCACTCAATAGGTAATGTAATAAAAACAAAACCGAAAAGGAAGCTCAGTAGATTAAAAAAAATATTAGTGTCAAATATTGGTGTCAAAAAATATTAGTGTCAATTAGTGTAGAAACCCAAAGTCCCTGATTCAAAACAAGACAGATCGTAGTTCTATGTGTAGTTGCTGTTGGTAGTGTTCAATAGCCTGATGGTTAGGCCATTTGGAAAAATGGGCTGAAATATGGCAGATGGAGTTTAATGCTGATAAATGTGAGGTGCTACACCTTGGCAGGACAAATCAAAATAGGACGTACATGGTAAATGGTAGGGAATTGAAGAATACAGTTGAACAGAGGGATCTGGGTATAACCGTGCATAGTTCCTTGAAGGTGGAATCTCATATAGATAGGGTGGTAAAGAAAGCTTTTGGTATGCTAGCCTTTATAAATCAGAGCATTGAGTATAGAAGCTGGGATGTAAAGTTAAAATTGTACAAGGCATTGGTGAGACCAAATCTGGAGTATGGTGTACAATTTTGGTTGCCCAATTATAGGAAGGATGTCAACAAAATAGAGAGAGTACAGAGGAGATTTACTAGAATGTTGCCTGGGTTTCAACAACTAAGTTACAGAGATAGGTTGAATAAGTTAGGTCTTTATTCTCTGGAGCGCAGAAGGTTAAGGGGGAACCTGATAGAGGTCTTTAAAATGATGAGAGGGATAGACAGAGTTGATGTGGACAAGCTTTTCCCTTTGAGAATAGGGAAGATTCAAACAAGAGGACATGACTTCAGAATTAAGGGACAGAAGTTTAGGGGTAATATGAGGGGGAACTTCTTAACGCAGAGAGTGGTGGCGGTGTGGAATGAGCTCCCAGTGGAAGTGGTGGAGGCAGGTTCATTGGTATCATTTAAAAATAAATTGGATAGGCATATGGATGAGAAGGGAATGGAGGGTTATGGTATGAGTGCAGGCGGGTGGGACTAAGGGGAAAAAAAAAATTTGTTCGGCATGGACTTGTAGGGCCGAGATGGCCTGTTTCCGTGCTGTAATTGTTATATAGTTATATGGTTATATGGTTGTTGGGAAGAAACTGTACCTGAACTTGGAGGTCATGGTTTTAAGACTCCTATACCTTCTCACCAAGGGAAGGAGTGAAATGAAAGCATGGCCTGTACTAGCACTGCTATTGTACAGTTGCAGTACCATTGGTTCCCCTCGTTGGTGGGGAGGTCAGTACCTGTGATGGAGTGGGCAGTGTCTCCTTTGTTCCTAGGCTAAGGATGCTGCCCTTGCAGACAGTGAGGAAGCTGCCCACGCATACAGTGGGATATAAATCGACCGCATGAGAATTGACAGGTGGGGTTTAATAGTAAGATTAAACGAGAACTTACCAGTTTGAAGTTTGATCTGTATTTTATGAGGAGTTACGATGAGGGATTACGTGAAGAAGCCCGCCAGGACGCATGCGTGTCATTCTTCAAAGCAGCGGTGTGAAATCACAGATAACTGTAATGACTAAACATAGTAAGATTAGAGAAGAGATACCAGTTAAGTATACGATCAAGGGTGGGAGCGGAGGGCATGTAATCCCTCATCGTAACTCCTCATAAAATACAGATCAAACTTCAAACTGGTAAGTTCTCGTTTCATCTTACTATTTTACTTCGGAGTCACGTGAGTGACTACGTGAAGATTTTAAAGCTCTGTGATTTCATGCCGTGGAAACGAGTCCATGCATCACGTCTGCCTTGATGACTGTAGGAGGAATTGTGTTAACATAATTTGGACATGAATTCGACATTGAAATCATAAAATTTATTAACACAATATTATAACCCCTTTTTATGGGTTTAAATTAATTTACAGAACTTAAAATTGTTTCTGCAAACGTTCCAGGTTTCATTACTGGTTTGTTGTAAAATAGTAGGAATGCTTTTTCCCCTGACCATCCTGCTGCCTTGAGGATTTGGTCCATTGGTACATCCAACTGTATCACTGCCGATGTAGCTGCAGCCCTGCTGGAATGAGATTTAAAAATATTAGTATCCACACCAGCCTGTGTTAGCACCTGTTTCAGCCATCTTGAGATGGTCTGGACCATCACTCTTTTGTGTGGTTGCTTGTGGCTGACCAAAAGTGGCTTCTCATTGCCTCTTAGGATTTTCGTTTCCTCCATATATAACGACAGATGTCTTACTATACAGAGACGGTCATCTGTTGGGTATGACCTAAATTGTATATTGAGGCCTGCTGATCCCTGTCTGTTCTGCTTTACTAACTCATAGATATGAAACTTAATATTTTCAGTTGAGGAAGTCATATTGTCCAGTCTTAGTTTATGCAGGGACTGTACCCTCTGTGCCGTGACCAATGCCATTAGCATGACTGTTTTTAATGTCAGTCTGTGTAGGGACAGAGCTGTTGCTGGAGACCAATTCCTGAGCATCTTCAGGACAATACTTACATCCCATATTTGGGAGTACCTGGTTCTTGGGGGATTAGTATTAAAAATTCCCCTCATTAATTTTGTTACCAGTGGGTGAGTCCCAACAGAGTAACGCTCTGTCCCCTGCCATAGGTAAGTCGATAGGGCACTTCTGCCGCAGTTGATGGCACTGTAACTGAGCCCCTCATCATAGTGGAGGCCTGCCAGATATTCCAGGACAGGCGGGATGTTCATGTCTCTGTAGGTGATGTCGTTTTTATGACAGTACATCTCCCACTTCCTGATATAGACCAGATACTGTTTTTTGGTTGACTGTCTTTGGGGCGCCGAGATCGTGTTCACTGTTCGGTCCGTCAGTCCCAGTTGTAGTAGAGGTGTTTTTAAACTCTACAAATTCATAAGTTCAAATGTTTATGGCATGGGTGGCTATCCCTTGTTACGGGATGTAGCAATAAATCTGGTCTATGTGGTAACGGGTGGTTAAGTCTGGATGCGAATAGATCGATATCTGGTGTTCCATATTTTGCTGTAATATCAGCAAATACTTTTTTATTCAACATCCATTCGGAGTTTTCTTTAAATTGGCGTGACCTGGTGTCTGCCACTAAATTTAGTCTTCCTGGTAGGTAAGTGGCTGATATCCAAATATCTCTCTGGATACACCATTGCCAAATTGTAGTAGCCAGATTGTCACATGATGTCAATTTGTTTCCACCCATGTGGTTAATGTATGCTACCACGGTGGTATTGTCTATTGTAGTCTAACATGCTGGTGATATGACCCAGTACAAGTCAAGTCAAGTCAAGTTTATTTGTCACATACACATACGAGATGTGCAGTGAAATGAAAGTGGCAATGCTCGCGGACTTTTGTGCAAAAGACAAACAACAAAACAATCAAACAAATTAAAAACACAATCATAACACACATATTCTTTTACATAATAAATAATAGAAGGAAAAACGTTCTGTAGAGTTAGTCCCTGGTGAGAAAGGCGTTTACAGTCCGAATTGCCTCTGGGAAGAAACTCCTTCTCAACCTCTCCGTTCTCACTGCATGGCAACGGAGGCGTTTGCCTGACCGTAGCGGCTGGAACAGTCCGTTGCAGGGGTGGAAAGGGGTCTCTCATGATTTTGTTTGCTCTGGAGTTGCACCTCCTGCTGTATAGTTCCTGCAGGGGGGTGAGTGAAGTTCCCATAGTGCGTTCGGCCGAACGCACTACTCTCTGCAGAGCCTTCTTGTCCTTGGCAGAGCAATTCCCAAACCAGATGGTAATGTTCCCGGACAAGATGCTTTCCACCGCCGCTGCGTAGAAGCACTGTAGGATCCTCGGAGACACTCTGAATTTCCTCAATTGCCTGAGGTGGTAAATATGACTTTAGGCCAAGGAATGCACCCAACATTTCCAGGTAGTTTATGCCCAGCGTGAGTAATAATGATGCCTCCTGAGCAGTCCATCTACCTCCACAGCTGGTGATGGTATTGGTGGCACTCCACCCAAGTGCACTGGCATCAGTCTGTAGTACCATGGAAGGGTTACTGACAATGATTGGATTGGAACAAAGCCAGATGTTATCTATCCACCATTTTAGTTCCATTTTAGCTTTGATTGGTAGTTTCATAGGTCTATCAAAGTGACCTCCATTAATTTTGAGTGCTTGTATTTTTGCTCTCTGTAAGTTTTGGTAATGTAGAGGTCCAAATTGTGTGGCTGGAAAAGCAGCCACCATTTTACCAATTACCTTTGCTACCAATCTGATGGATGGTTTGCTGACGTCAATGAGGTTATTGCAAGCCTCTATTAAATCTCTAGCCTTTCCCTTAGGTAGTGCCATCGACATGTGAACTGAGTCAATGGTGAACCCCAAATAGTCCATTAGGCGTTAGTTTAGAATTTACTGGATGGATAATAAATCCCAGTTTTTCAAATAACTGTTTTGTGGCTGTTACAGTTTGTTTGGCCAATTCCAAAGTTTTGCCCACAATGAGTATGTTATCTAAATATGACATGACCATGTGTTTACGTTTCTGTAGAAACGCTAGGGCTGGTTTCAAAGTTTTTGTGAATAGCCTGGGGGCTGATGATAAACCATTTGGCAGTGCTTTATACTGTCAGAGTTGTCCCATTCAGTTGAATTTTAAGTAACATCTGTGGTCACCTCCTATAAGCATCTTTTAAATCGATGCTGGCCATGAAGTAACCTTTGGAAATTAATTGTTTAGAAGTAACAAAGGTTTCCATTTTGAAGTGAATATATTGTACAAATGTATTCAATTTTGTCAGATCTATGATGATGCGACAACCACCATCTTTTTTTGTTTTTGGTAAATATATTGGACACGAATTCTAATGGTTCGTGTTGAGTTTTCTCAATTACACCTTTTACATAAAGCCGCTCCAGTTCAGCTTGCGCTTCTGATTTTTCTTTATCAGAAAGCACGAACATTCGGTTCGGTATATGTTGAACTGGAGGGCTGTACTTGTGTATAAACTCAATTGTATATCCCTGGATACTGCTTAAGATGTAAGTATCAGTTGTTAACATGCTCGGTGCGGAGGCGACATCAGGCACAGCTGATCCCACTATCGATGATCCAAGTGCCGCTGGCCGCTGCTGGCTGCCCGCTGCTCCGCGGTCCTCCCTCATCAGCTTTGTCACAGCCCTTGTCCTCTTTGTTTTGTCCATGTTCCCACCTGTAGTTGGAAATGGAAATAAAAAAGACCGCAGAGTAAACTCTTACCTGCAAGTTGCGGCTTTTAAAAACTGCCGCTGGCGGGGGAACGTCGTTCCACCGCGTCTGACGTTTCACAATGCACGTAGCGATATGACACGCATGCGTCCTGGCGGGCTTCTTCACATAGTCACTCACATGACTCCGAAGTAAAATCCGAGCAAGTGTGCACTTTGTGTTGCACTTTGGAAGGTCGAATGCCCCAGAATCAATCGCCAAAAATCAGTGCCACCCCTAGTTTACTGAGTTCAATATGACTCAGATGTACATCCAGACCATCGGGTTCTATAGTGAAAATGTCTTTCCTTAATGGCCCACCCACAATATCAGAGTCCCTTTGCCCCAAACTGAAGGGTGTAGCAATGTTACAAAATTTTGAGATTAAAAACATCTGCAATTTATCCCATCAGATAAAACATAAAAAGAAGTTTAATTTGACACCTAATTCACTTTCATATCTTCAGTATTAATAAAGTTATGGTCATTTTCATACTGAAATTAGCATCTTGTTCCCTATTGCTTTTCCATTGACTTAACTCAAAAAACTGTGATCAAGGGCAGTCAAAAGCCCATAACCTTCTTAAAAATTAAGAGAACTGAATTAAATGTTCAGTTATTATAAATGGAAGCATTCTGTAACAAATATGAAACAATCTTACTTGGATGACCTGAAATTAAAGCATATAATTAGTTAGTTACCTAATTGTAGCTAATTACAAAATTCAATTACTAGATCTAAACATCTATCCATTTCTTAAGAAAAGGTTAACATTTTTAAATAGCTTAAGTGTCCAAATAACATTCACACAAGAATTCACAAAATAACATAGAATAGAATAGAATAGTTTCTTTATTGTCATTGTAACATGGACCATGTACAACGAAATTTAAAATGTCAGCCAGTCAGTGCAGCATTCAAACATTTCTAAAAGCTAACGATACATACACGGTAAAATAATAAAGATAAACAACTAAATAAATATCACGAACACAGCACGCATACACACCCAACCCTCCATCCTTCTGTCGATTTCACAGTTACCACAGTCCCTTAGTCTGTATCGCCCCTGCGTTCCTTGGCGGCTACATTTAGTGCTTTTATAGCAGTGGGGTAAAAACTGTTTTTTAGTCTGTTCGTCCTTGTCCTTGTAGATCTGTACCGTCTGCCTGACGGCAACAGTTCAAACAGGGAGTGTCCGGGGTGGGAAATGTCCTTTATGATATTCTGGGTTTTTTTGGTGCAGCGGGAACTGTGTAAGTCCTCCAAGATAAGGAGAGGGCAGCCGACAATCCTCTGGGCGTTGTCAATGGCCCTCTGGAGCGCTTTCCTCTGAGCCGCTGTGCAGCTGGTGTACCACACGCATACACAGTATGTTAGTACGCTCTGAATGGAGCACCGATAAAAGGACTTTTATCGACATGATTTTTAAATCTCATTGTCATGAATTTATAGGCCAAATGGAAGCAACTTAGTGTTTAATTCTGTAAATTAATGGCCATTTAAATCATCTTGCGAGTGGGATTTTGTGGAACGCAATCATTTGGAACGTTGTGGTGAATTTAAACTCCATATCGGCAGGAAAAACACTGCCCGGTTCATATGGGGCCTAAATCACCTTTCCGCAATGTCAAACTTGGATTAAAGTAATCCTAAGAAGCAAGTCTATATGTAAAATAAACAACTTACCTTTATTTGGCCCATACGGGAGATCCGTCCTGTTGTCGGCGTTGACGCCATTAGAAGTCTAGTTTTATTTTACTCCAGCGCTAAAATTGTCCAGCGTTGTTTTAAAAAAACTTCAGAGAACGGATGTCGGATTGATTTTTCTTCAGCAGCTGAACAGGCTGAGAAAGATCGACTACGGCAGCCAGGAGAAAACAGCATTTTAATCCCGCCCCCCTCTCAAAGGCGCAAAAGTTGCGCACATGGATAGTGGCAGATCTGCAGCACCGCTGAAGGTAAGTTTTGTAACATACCTACATTGTGGCCAAAGGGCCCATTCCTCTCATACGTTCATAAGGAATAGTAGAATTAGGCCATTCGGCCCAACAAGTCTACTCCGCCATTCAATCATGGCTGATCTATCTCTCCCTCTTAACCCCCTTCTCCCCATAACCTCTGACACCTGTACTTTTCAGGAATCTATCTACTTCAGCCTTAACAATATCCACTGCCTTGCACAAAAACAGGGAAGTAATTTTAGGAAGGAGATGAGGGGACATTTCTTCTTGGACTAAATGATCATGATGAGCACCCAATGATGAGCTTTTGTCGGCACTGGGCCTGTACTCGCTGGCATTTAGTAAGGGGGGACCTCATTAAAACATACAGAATAGTGAAAGGCTTGGATAGAGTGGATATGGAGAGGATGTTTCCACTAGTGGGAGAGCCGAGGACTAGAGGTCATAGCCTCCGAATTAAAGGACTTCTTTTAGGAAGGAGATGAGGAGAACTTTCCTTAGTCAGAAGGTGAATCTGTGGAACTCTCTGCCACAGAGGGTAGTTGAGGCCAGTTCATTGGCTATATTTAAGAGGGAGTTAGATGTGGCCCTTGTGGCTAAAGGGATCAGGGGGTATGGAGAGAAGGCAGGTACTGGATACTGAGTTGGATGATCAGCCATGATCATATTGAATGGCGGTGCAGGCTCGAAGGGCCGAATGGCCTACTCCTGCACCTAATTTCTATGTTTCTATGTTTCTATGTAATTCTTTGCCACAGAAAACTGTGGAGGTCATCAGTGGATATTTCTAAAGCAGAGATAGATAGATTTTTGATTAGTACAGGCTATGGGGAGAAGGCAGGAGAATGGGGTTAGGAGGGAGATATAGATCAGCCATGATTGAATGACAGAGCCAAACAAGAACTTTTTGATAAAATATGGGCTCCATTCATTAATTATCTGACGGGATAGATTGGCCCGGTACGAAAACCCAACTGAAACAGGATTAGATGAAAAGTCATATTTTATAATCTACGAATCTATCTCCAATTACGTATTATAAGTAATCCATTCCACCTATTTTGTTCTTTTTTTGATATTTGTAACTTTTCTATCTCTTTCTCTCTTTTTCTATATAAAAACAAAACACTAGAAGTAGAAGTAATCGACAATTGAAAATTTTAATAATGTATGACTGATGTATATGAAAAGTTTTTTTACTATAATATTCAACTATACTTTATAATATGTCTACTTCTAATAAAATAAAGAATGACAGAGAGGACTTGTAAATTATTGGGGCAAATCCTCCAAAATTATGGAAGAACTCGGATAAGGGCATGGATATTTTAAAAAGACAGATTTGCTGGCTGCAACGGAAAAAAACCCCAATCCACAAACCTGTCTGGCCTGTGGACTTGGGCATCACACAAATATGCGAATGATGTGGACAGGAAAGGCTGAGACGGAGATAACGAGATTATCTTGGATACACAAAGGAAGGAACCAAGCCTCAGCAGACGGTGGTAAACAGGCCAGCCCAAGCTCAATCACCATCTTGGATGACCCATCCATCGAGACAATAGGAGCCCATCCAGGCGATGGGATAACGATCAGGCTGAGGGATCATGACATCAGCAAACCCCTTATCATCGGAAGCCTATTGTTCATGCCAGATCGAAACTGGGAATCATCAAAAGAACCCTTTTATCCAGAGGACCACCTGGGGGTTTCAAAGGAAGCTCAGGTATAAAACAGGAGTCAAGCCAGAACTCTTTCTCTTTTTCTGCTCTGCTGGACGGCTCGTGAGACCAACTGTAAGTACCCCAGTGACCTGGTGAAATTCCCAAAATAGGATAGAGGTTGAGAAGAAGGGGAAAGGGGGTACTTGCAAGTAAAATTGTGTAAAGTAAGTTTTACGACGTGCCCGATAGTTTTCCGTCCATAGTCTTAGTTTAAAGCATAAGTTTAGCCACGTATTATGTAGTGTTGGTGAGATTCGATTTCTCATTGTTTAATAAAGCCTGTAAATTTTAGACTTGCTTTGAGTCCATCTTGGTTTCTGTTTTCCCTCATCAGCACACTCTGGTCAATGCAACCTTTTATCATATCCCACCATAATTCCGAGGTCTAGAACCCAGGGGAATCCCTTTTGTTGTATTCTCTTTCTTGGAAACCGCTCGAGTGGAGTGGTGGCTGTTTGACCCTCCGACAAGGGAGAGAATAACTCGGGCAGTTGGGCCCGAAGTGAAATAAAGGGAAACGCAAAACCCCTACAGAATGGCGACCATGGCAGGACCTCGGTGGTTTGGGATATGTGATTTGCCAGAGGGGGTGAGAGAACGTGGCAGGATGGAGGAGAGAATCTCCTCTTATCTGTTTAAAAAGATCAATCTCACCAAACAATGGGTGATAGTATTGTTGACAGCACAGCAGCCTGCAGCAGCTGCTGCTCAATGGACGGAAAGCAAGGCTTATAATAAAGGGCAGGAAACACAGCAGCGGTGGAAAGCATCTTGTCCGGGAACATTACCATCTGGTTTGGGAATTGCTCTGCCAAGGACAAGAAGGCTCTGCAGAGAGTAGTGCGTTCGGCCGAACGCACTATGGGAACTTCACTCACCCCCCTGCAGGAACTATACAACAGGAGGTGCAACTCCAGAGCAAACAAAATCATGAGAGACCTCTTCCACCCTTGCAACGGACTGTTTCCAGCCGCTACGGTCAGGCAAACGCCTCCGTTGCCATGCAGTGAGAACGGAGAGGTTGAGAAGGAGTTTCTTCCCAGAGGCAATTCGGACTGTAAACGCCTTTCTCACCAGGGACTAACTCTACAGAACGTTTTTCCTTCTATTATTTATTATGTAAAAGAATATGTGTGTTATGATTGTGTTTATAATTTGTTTGGTTGTTTTGTTGTTTGTCTTTTGCACAAATGTCCGCGAGCATTGCCACTTTCATTTCACTGCACATCTCGTATGTGTATGTGACAAATAAACTTGACTTGACTTGAAAAGGCAGTTTGGCTAGCATGCCTATCACAGCAGGTAGCAAAAAAATGCAGAGACAGGCAGATAGACTGGAAGAGCAACTGAGGGAAGCTAGGGCCCGCGCTGAAGAAAGCGCTAGAGAAGGGGAAGGGCTATGTGAGGAATGCAGTAAAGCCAGGCAGTGTATCTTGCAGGCGAGGGAGTCCCACAGAAATGCCCAGGAATTCCTCCAATGCCAGGTGGCAGAGGCAAAGGAGAGGGAACGGAACGCCCAGGAATTCCTGGCTCAGTGTACACAGAAGTGCAGGGAGCTGGAGGGGAAGTTCCAAGATATCCAAGCAGCATACAGGGTGGCCCGTAGCGAGCTAGGGGATAATGATCACGGGCCTTTGCAGGCGAGGTTAGCGCAGCTGGAGGAGACTCTGTCCAAGACTAGGGGACGGGTTCACCTGGTAGGACCAGGGGGGTCCCCCGGGGGCAGAGGGCTTCCCTCAGCAGATGATTCCCCAGGGGCAAAGGGGAATAGACCGCCTCCTAAGGCGCCGGGGAAAGGGGGAGATGCAGCGAGACCTGGGTGTCATGGTACACCAGTCATTGAAGGTAGGCATGCAGGTGCAGCAGGCAGTAAAGAAAGCGAATGGTATGTTAGCTTTCATTGCAAAAGGATTTGAGTACAGGAGCAGAGAGGTTCTACTGCAGTTGTACAGGGTCTTGGTGAGACCACACCTGGAGTATTGCGTACAGTTTTGGTCTCCAAATCTGAGGAAGGACATTATTGCCATAGAGGGAGTGCAGAGGGACCGAGACGGTTCACCAGACTGATTCCTGGGATGTCAGGACTGTCTTATGAAGAAAGACTGGATAGACTTGGTTTATACTCTCTAGAATTTAGAAGATTGAGAGGGGATCTTATAGAAACGTACAAAATTCTTAAGGGGTTGGACAGGCTAGATGCAGGAAGATTGTTCCCGATGTTAGGGAAGTCCAGGACAAGGGGTCACAGCTTAAGGATAAAGGGGAAATCCTTTAAAACCGAGATGAGAAGAACTTTTTTCACACAGAGAGTGGTGAATCTCTGGAATTCTCTGCCACAGAGGGTAGTTGAGGCCACAGTTCATTGGCTATATTTAAGAGGGAGTTAGATGTGGCCCTTGTGGCTAAGGGGATCAGGGGGTATGGAGAGAAGGCAGGTACGGGATACTGAGTTGGATGATCAGCCATGATCATATTGAATGGCGGTGCAGGCTCGAAGGGCCGAATGGCCTACTCCTGCACCTAATTTCTATGTTTATATGTTTCTATGATAGGTCAGGGTTGGCAGGTGGGGTTCGGGTTGTCCGGGGAAGGACAGGCCCAAGGAGGGGCGGGAGAGCACTCTCAGTTAGCGGCTTCCGTGCCATGTGTAGCACACTACAAGGTGGTGGGGTTACCGATCATGGTGGGAAAGCCGGGGGTAAATGGGCAACAGCCCCGGGTAGGGCAGATGTGCCCGGTACGGCAAAGGAAATATGGTCCCCCGTTAGGGCAGGCAGATAGGGGGCCCATAGAGAGTGATATCGTCATTCCCCTTGGGGCACATGTGCTGAGGGGGATGGTGGCTCACTTTCCCAGGTTAACCAGGGCGGGAGACCCGTCATTGCATTTTATGGAGGTGCAGCAGGCAGCTGACATAGAATAGAATAGAATAGAATAGTTTCTTTATTGTCATTGTAACATGAGCCATGTACAATGAAATTAAAAAATGTCAGCCAGTCAGTGCACCATTCAAACATTTCTAAAAGCTAACGATACATACAAGGTAAAATATTAAAAGATAAACAACTAAATAAATATCACGAAAAGAGCACGCATAAACACCCAACCCTCCATCCTTCTGTCGATTCCACAGTTACCACAGTCCCTTAGTCTGTATCGCCCCTGCGTTCCTTGGCAGCTACATTTAGTGCTTTTATAGCAGTGGGGTAAAAACTGTTTTTTAGTCTGTTCGTCCTTGTCCTTGTAGATCTGTACCGTCTGCCTGACGGCAACAGTTCAAACAGGGAGTGTCCGGGGTGGGAAATGTCCTTTATGATGCTCTGGGATTTTTTGGTGCAGCGGGAACTGTGTAAGTCCCCCAGGGTAAGGAGAGGGCAGCCGACAATCCTCTGGGCGTTGTCAATGGCCCTCTGGAGCGCTTTCCTCTGAGCCGCTGTGCAGCTGGTGTACCACACGCATACACAGTACACACGCATAAACGATTGCGATGCGGTAGAACGGGTAAAGCTGCTACTGATGACCCTAGATTCATACCTATGCAAGGCGGTGACCTCCAGGGAAGGGGGAAGACCTGAAACATGGGTAGCGGCACAGACAGCGGTTCTGGAGGCCATGGGGTTGAATCAGGGTAGTCCTTTCACCAGGGTGGGAGAGACAAAGCAACAGGTAGCTGAGTCCCTGGACATGTTCGCAGACAGGCTGTGGGCAGTGTATGAGGGAGCGTGTGGGATGCCTTTAGACAGGCAGAATTCAGATGAGAGAACAGCTCACTGGCTGAAGACTCTGGTGGTGAATTGCCTCCCGCGAGTTAGGGCATCGGCCGAGCACTGGTTCGACCCAGCTGACCCAAACCTTAACGAGGCGGAGATGATCAGGAAGCTCACCCTTGCATATCGCAATGGGGAGAGAAGTGAGGAGGAGCCCTTTAAGGGCAAGGTGCACAAAATAGTACTGGCACCCCCCAAAAAGAGGCAGTGGAAACAGGAAGGCAGCCAGACCTCTTCCGAGATGAGGCTGGTGTGCTATGGGTGTGGGAAGCCCGGGCACTACAAGAGGGAGTGCAGATACCCAATAATAATAATAATAACTTTATTTATAAAGCGCTTTTAGACAACATCAGTTACCACAAAGTGCTGTACACGGGAAGTCAACAAAAAGTTATTACAAACTACTAAAACCATTAAGACGACAAACTATAATCCTAATGGATAAATCAGACCAATTCATAACGAGTTGGTCTCCATTCGTCGTTTTTTTGGGAATCATATGGTGCAACACAATTGTAAAAAAATAACTGTTTCAGGACTGGACAAGGGTTGGTCAAGATTATAAATAATGATCTCCTTTTCTTTTCACTATTTTCTCTCTCAACTTTCTTCATTTACTCGTTTTCTTTCTTCACACACTAAATATTTCACATCTTTCTATCCTTTACTATCTAACTTCTTTTTCTTATTCTCATCTTTTTTCAATGTAACAAAAAAAAAAGAAGTTGTACATAAAATGTATTATGAAAATATATATTAGGCACTTTGGTGCCATATGACTGTGCTTACTTCTAATAAAATAAAAAAAAAATTAAAAAAAAAAAAGACGACAAACAATAAAAACAGTAAAAATTAAAAGACATTAAAAGCACTAAAACAGGAACATAGAAACATAGAAATAAGGTGCAGGAGTAGGCCATTCGGCCCTTCGAGCCTGCCACCGCCATTCAATATGATCATGGCTGATCATCCAACTCAGTATCCCGTACCTGCCTTCTCTCCATAACCCCCTGATCCCCTTAGCCACAAGGGCCACATCTAACTCCCTCTTAAATATAGCCAATGAACTGGCCTCAACTACCCTCTGTGGCAGAGAGTTCCAGAGATTCACCACTCTGGAACTCAGGAGAACAATGTCTCGGCCAGTGTCGAAAGCCAGTGAATAAAAGTGAGTTTTTAGGGAGGATTTAAAGATGGACAGTGAAGGGGCCTGTCTGATCTGCAGCGGGCAAGGTGTTCCAGAGTGCCGGGGGGCCGGCAGCAACAGAAAAGGCTCTATCCCCTCTGAGCTTCCGCTTAGACCTTGGTACCTCAAGGAGCAGCTGATCCGCTGACCTGAGGCACCGGGTAG
Source organism: Leucoraja erinaceus (assembly GCF_028641065.1). NCBI lineage: Eukaryota > Metazoa > Chordata > Chondrichthyes > Rajiformes > Rajidae > Leucoraja > Leucoraja erinaceus. The sequence continues at coordinate 170 of NW_026575814.1, read as the reverse complement.
GGGCATATAGGTGGAGCCGCTCAGAGAGGTAAGGCGGGGCGAGGGCCATTCAATGATTTAGAAACAAATAAAACAAGTAGAGCAGTGGGGGATAGGACCCCCGGTAACAATCGACCCAGCCCCGGAGAAGGGAGAGGCATTGCGGGAACAATAGCTGTAAGAGATCTAAT